>NC_134082.1:139261128-139564159 GCF_000715075.1 Nicotiana tabacum
CCCTTATGAAAGAATGTAGATGAGATAGCGTTTAGTCTCCGAAGGCAGAAAGGTAGCCTTATGCAGATGGAAGGAAGAATAATAGCCTTATGCAAGAATGCAGATGGAGACAGCGTCTAGTCTCGGAAGGCAAAAAGGTAGCCTTATGTAGAAATGCAAATGCAGATGGAGACAACATTTAGTCTCGGAAGATAGAAAGGTAGCCTTATGCAAAACGAAATAACGAATGATAGTAGAGTTTTCTCAGCTGATAGCAGATTGCGACATTGTGATCACTGAGAGCATTGTGATAGACGGAACATCGCTGGTGTGTGCGGATAGCAAATGTTAGTGAGTGCAACGGTTCTGAGAGTTGTACTCCTGAATAATGTTTGTCCCATGGGTGTATAGTATGTTTGATGATTTCGCAATCCTAGTGCCTGCATCCAAAGAAAAATCGTGAGTTTTGTAAGGGGGGAAGGTCAGTTCGTATCCCTGCTGGCTTTGCTTGACTTGCTCGGCTTTAGATCTGGTGATACTGTATATATCATTGGGGTAGCGTTGCTAAACAAAGCAGTTTCGATAATAAACATGCATGATTTTGTAAAAGTATGACATAAGTGTATAATTAAAAACAGCTTTTAGATGAACCGACGACTGTGACGTGGCTCGGGACATTGCAACCTCTCTTGCTACGGAATTTTGAGGGTCCTCCTCAAAATTCTGCCCCAGTTTAATGGGTTGATGCTTCTGACTGTTGCTTGCGCGACGATCGGCCGAAATTACTTCGGAATTTTGAGGGTCCTCCTCAAAATTTTGCCCCAGTTTCCAATTATGGGGGGATGGGGGGGATGAAAATTTTATTGAATTTGACCGAACCCATAGGGCTGCCTACGTATCCCCTCTTAATGGGAATCATGTCAGGTGTAGTTCAATTATATCATATAAGGAAATCATAAAAATTACACATAGTAAGGCTTGACCGCATCTGAATTGATCGGCTTCGGCCAGACTTCTCTGTACATTTCTGCAAGTATGAGGACTCCTCCTGTCAAAACCCGATGAACCATGTATGGACCCTGCCAGTTGGGAGAAAACTTCCCTTTGGCTTCATCTTGATGCGGAAAAATTTTCTTTAACACCAGCTGTCATGGTGTGAATTGTCTTGGCTTGAATCTCTTGTTGAAGGCTCTGGATATTCTGTTCTGATAGAGTTGACCATGGCAAACTGCATTCATTCTCTTTCCATCTATAAGGGCTAGTTGCTCATAATGACTTTTTACCCACTCTACGTCGTCGACCTCAGCTTCTTGTATGATCCTTAGGGAAGAATTTCTACCTCAGCGGAATGACAGCCGTTGTACCATAAACCAGCATATAGGGGGTTGCCCCGGTTGATGTGCGGACTGTGGTGCGATACCCCAAAAGAGCAAATGATAACTTCTCGTGCCAATTTTTATGCTTTTCTATCATTTTTGTCAATATCTTCTTGATATTCTTGTTGGCGGTGTCTATGGCTCCATTCATCTGAGGCCTGTAGGCTGTAGAATTCTTGTTTCTGATCTTGAAAGTCTCACACATAGCTTTCATCAAGTCGATGTTGAGGTTGGAGCCATTATCAGTGATGATTGACTCTGGGATTCTGAATCGACAAACAATGCAGTCGTGAACAAAGTTTGCCACAACTTTCTTAGTTACTGCTCTGTAAGATGCTGCTTTGACCCATTTGGTGAAATATTCAATGGCTACTAGGATAAACCGTTTTCCGTTGGAGGTGGCAAGCTCGATTGGTCCAATAACATCCATTCCCCAAGCGGTGAACGACCATAGTGAGCTTGTTGTGTTAAGCTCGTTTGGAGGTACCTTTATCATGTCTGCATGTATCTGATAGCGGTGGCATTTCCGGACATACTGGATGCAGTCTGTTTCCATAGTCATCCAAAAGTAACCAGCCCGGAGTATCTTTTTTGCTAAGACAAAACCGTTCATATGTGGACCGCAAGTCTCAGCTTGAATTTCCTCTAGTAGCCTGAATGCTTCCTTTGCATCAACACATCTTAATAGTCCTAAATTGGGAGTTATCCTATACAGGATTCCTCCGCTATGAAAGACGTTGTTGGACAATCTCCAAAGTGTGCATTTATTAGTAGGATTTGCAAGCTCTAGGTACTCTCCTTTTGCCAAATATTCCTTGATATCATGAAACCAATGCTTTCCATATGCTTCTTCTTCAACATGAGCACAGTAAGCTGGCTGATCATGGATCTTTACTGGAATGTGATCAATGAAATTCTTGTTTGGATGCTGTATCATAGATGACAAGGTAGCCAATACATCGACGAACTCATTCTGGACCCTGGGAACATGCTAGAATTCCGTCTTCGTGAACCTCTTTCTCAGTTCTTGTACATGATGCAGATACGAGAGTATCTTGGAGTTCTTGGTTGCCCATTCTTCTCGCACCTGATGTATAAGTAGGTCTGAATCTCCAATCACTAGCAACTCTTGAACGTTTATGTCAATGGCCATTTTGAGTCTTAAGATGTAGGCTTCATACTCGGCCATATTGTTGGTGCAGGGGAACCTGAGTTTGGCAGACACCGGATAATGTTGACCGGTTTTTGGTATTAGGACTGCTCCTATGACAACTCCTTTGAAGTTTGCTGCTCCATCGAAAAACATTCTCCAACCGTCATAGGATTCCGCAATATCTTCTCCTATGAATGATACCTATTCATCAAGAAAATATGTTTTCAGGGGTTTGTATCCTCCATCCACGGGGTTTTCAGCAAGGTGATCTGCCAGGGCCTGTCCCTTGACCGCTTTCTAAGTTACGTTAACAATGTCAAACTCACTTAACAGGATTTGCCACTTGGCTAGCTTGCCAGTGGGCATGGGCTTCTGAAAGATGTACTTTAAAGGATACATCCTGGATATGAGATATGTAGTATAGGCACAGAAATAATGTCTCAGCTTCTGAGCTACCCAAGTCAAAGCACAGCAGGTGCATTCCAATAAAGAATACCGGGCCTCGTATGGGGTGAACTTCTTACTGAGGTAATAAATGGCTTGTTCCTTCCTCCCCGTTTCATCATGCTGTCCCAGAACGCAGCCAAAAGCTTCATCCAACACTACAAGGTAGAGTAGTAAGGGTCTACCTGGCTGGAGCGGGACTAAGACTGGTGGTGTTAACATGTACTTTTTGATTTTGTCGAAGGCCTTTTGGCAGTCATCAATCCATCTGGTAGTGGCGTCCTTCTTCAATATTTTAAAGATTGGCTCACAGACAACTGTAGACTGTGCTATGAATTGACTGATGTAGTTGAGCCTTCCTAAGAAACTCATCACGTCCTTCTTGTTCTTTGGCGGTGGTAGTTCTTGAATGTCTTTGACCTTTGATGGATCCAGTTCTATTCCCCGGCGACTCATAATAAATCCAAGCAATTTCCCAGCAGGTTTGAACACTCATATGAACATAAATGATGAATTTAGATGATTAAATTATCACAAAATAATATGAGGAATAGTTTTGAACATTTATGTAATTAAAATGCAGAAATAAATGGATTTAGGGCCTTTAAAAATTGTAGAAAAAATTATAAAACACTTGTGAATGTTTATAAATGAATGTACAATATTTTTAAAGTATTTATGCATATTTAAAATATATGAGGGAAAAATTGGGTATCAACACCTATGACCCCGTCGGTACCCGTTTCTTAAACCCGCCCAGTCCCATTTTAAAATCCTGGCCATTGATCTAAGATCAACAGCCTACATCAAACAACCCGTTTTAACTACCTAAAACCCCTAACCCTAACCCAAATTCTCACAGACCGCCTCCCTCATACTCTGTCAAACCCCCCTTCTCTTCTTCTACAAAACCTAGCTGCTATATCTCTCAACCTCTCCTAATCTCATTGATAATGGAATTTTACCATTGTTAGCTTACCTTATTGGTCTCCTCTTACTACTGGTGGTTCGTCTATGGAGTTACCTAGTTGCTTGCCTAAACATGGCAAGCAAATCTCATCAAAATTGGACCAAAGTCGATTCAAATCCTTGACCTTTCTGCTATTCTATCAATATTCACTCTTGTTCTATTATTGGTATGAATCTCTGTAAGTTTCTGTTAATTCTTACTTACCCTAAAACTAGGGTTTTCAGATCTCTTTAGATCGAACCAAAATTAGTTTTATTTTTTGATTTGAGTGATATTCTGTCTATATTAGTCCCATTATTTGTGATGTTTGATTTTAGTTTTAGATTATGCCGATTTTGCACTTTCCCTAAAAAATTAGGGTTTGAAATTTTTCTCTTTTCCTTACTGACTTCAATTGCGTACGATGTTCTTTCCTCTCTAGTGTCTGATTGAAGATTTTCCTTCTTTGGGTGTTCAATTTCTACGACTATATAAACCCCTTCCCATTCCCCTTTGAGGGAGACTGGAATCGTTAAGAGATTTACTAAAAAAACTTGAAGTTACTACTCTTTGTCTTCTCATACTCTTGTTCTATATTCTGGTTCTTGACCGGTTGAATGCCAAGGCCATAAATTCTGGGTTCTTGCTACTGTGGACTTTGTTCTTTCTTGTTTTTCGCTTGACGGGTGAGTTACTGAACCTTTGCAATTTCGTTCCTATGTATCTGCAACTTGCATATGTTTTCACTTCTGAAGTTCATAGCTTAATGTGTTGTTGGGTTACTCTTGTGTGCAATTCTACTTAGTTTACCTCAATTTTAGGTCTCTTTAACATTTGACTTCATAATATTGCTGGTTTGAAACATGCCTAAGCCTAATTCAAGTAATCAAGATTCTCTTAATTTTGTTTAGCCAATGTCTTATGAACTACTGTTGTATGTGATCTTTGCGCTTGTTAGCATCTCTTTGGTGTTTAATTCTACTTAAGGTTGTCCATTCTATTATTTGAATATGCTCCATCTACATAATTTGAAATTTCTTTAGTTAATTTGTCTATTAGGTCACACCTGAATACTTACACTTACTGTATGACATGAGTTTGTCTTTCCCTTTATGTTCTTAATCTCTATAATAGCAAATCATGCATAGGTAGTATGTTCTAATTTTGTGTTAAGATCTTGTTCTAACAATCATGACTAGTTCTTAGTTAATATACCCCTCAGCATGTTTTGGCTCACTTGATTCACCAGTATGTTGTCATAATTTGTGCTTCCCTGCTATGTCTAAATGCTGTTCTGCTGCCTGATGTGAAGTTAACATGGCATCTTATGACACTGGGACATATACTTAACATAATTTGAACTTTTTCCTTATTATGAGTCTGTGTATTACAACCCTGCAGACCTGTTTATTAATGTGTGACTACTTATGCACTAGGTGTTGAAATTGTTCTTTTGGATCTTTGCTAAGTCTGTTCTTAAAACCTAAAGCCTGTTCGATTATTTTCTCTATGTACTCAACTTGACTATGTTCTGTCCCTCAGCTATTGTAAATTCTCCCTCATTATCACTTATGTTATTTTGAACTCGCTATTCTTAGCTGGCTGAAAGCCACGTCTATCAAGGCTCTTACTATTGACCTCCCTAGTGTGAGCACTGCTCGGGGTCCAATTGAGACCCTTGTGAACTCTAACGCACTAGGATTTGGTCCCTAGTCATTTCCTGAATCTCCTCTATTAACCTCCCTAGTGTGAGCACTGCCCTGAGTTCTTGAAGCCCTTGGGAACTCTGACATACTAGGGTCCATCCTTGCTGCTTTGTCCTAACTGCTCAATTTTGTCCCATTTGACTTGCTAAATAAGCCAATGGACTTGTGTACATGGCTATTTTTTGAATCTTTGATGGTCCTTGGATTCTGGCTATGACTTTTGGGCTATTGTGAGCTATGTTGACTTGAAATTGAAGGCATGGCCTGGCCAGGTGTACTTTGGGGTTGTCTTAGGCCCACTATAGTTATTTTTGTAGCTTTGTAATTTATTTCATTCATTGGGCTTGTAATATGATGTAATAACAACTGGGGAGTTAGTAAAAATTAGGGAAATGGGTTTATTCTAACACTTGTACGAAATGGGTAGAAATCCTGTCTATAGGTATTCAATTGCTTGAACATATTCTCTTTATTTATGTGCTAGATAACCTGCCTATAGGACTTTAATGTTCAATTCATTCAACATGTGCTGATTCATATGTTTTATCAGATATCATGCCTATAGGAAATAAAATAACCAATCTTTCAATTGCAGCATGCTCATTAGATGTCATGATCATATGATTCTGTTAGCTTATGTTCATCTAGAAATCATGCCTATAGGAAGTAAGTATATAAAAAATCAGTTTCAATTGTTAATCGTTAAAATCCTGCATATGGGGTAACCCACTCGCTTTAAGTGCTGATATTAAACTTTCGACACTGTTTCATTGCCACTATTAGATATCATGTCAAACAAAGTAATTCTGAATATCTTCCATGGTTATCAATAATCTGTAATTTAGTAATTAGTACGCAATACTAGACTCCTTGAGATATAAAGTTATTCAGAAAGCATGTCTCTAAAATATTTGAATTCCAAAGTCACATAGAAATCATGTCTATAAAGCTTAATAGTTTTAACTCGTCTCAAATCTGAAACTGTCAAAACGCCTAATTTGTTTGCGTGCATTTGCTGTCTAAGTGTGGAGGCTAACTTGATCCCTTAACTGCTTTTATGTGAAGTCCAACTTGTTTTGTATGACGCCTAGTTTTCTCATTTTGAGCAACTTAAGTTAGGTCTAGAACTACCCAAAATAGATGGTCTAAATGCCTCCTGGACTATAGGTACGGGATGGGTAGTGCATGCATAGGGTACGAGTTATAATTGAACTAGTACGCTTTAGGTAACTTAAAGAGAGTAATCGAGTAGCAGGAGATGAT
The DNA here is from genome assembly GCF_000715075.1 of Nicotiana tabacum. Taxonomy (NCBI): domain Eukaryota; kingdom Viridiplantae; phylum Streptophyta; class Magnoliopsida; order Solanales; family Solanaceae; genus Nicotiana; species Nicotiana tabacum. The sequence goes on from NC_134082.1 coordinate 139,267,999, forward strand.
AGTCTCTGCCCGCTGAATAATACGAGTAACATCCCATCAAGAGGGAGTTACGAAGTATTATTTATGTTTCACGGGGTGATCCTTTAGGCTAAAAAACTTAGGACCCCCCCCTCTCCCCCACATTTATTTAAAGTCAATCATTATAAAATAATTGTACCCTCTGTTTATAATAAACTTCTTAAATTTTTGTGCTCTTTCTCTTCGTTACTTGATCACATAGACTAATTCATATAATTCGAGTTCGGCTGGGACCCACAGTTGTGGACCTCGAAGAGTGCCTAACACCTTCTCTTCGAGGTAATTTGGTGCTCTTACCCGATCTTTGGTGATGTAAACTAGTCAATAGAGTTATCTGCAAAATAGGTGCCCTAACGCACCTAAAAACCGTTAGGTGATGACTCTCTCTTTTAACACCTTCCTTAAAAGAGTTGTAACATGTCAAAACTCGATTTTGCAAGAAAAAGGGGTGCGATAGTCCCCGCCTTATGGGAGGTTCATCTCAGTTGAGGAGTTAGCCTTTGACTTCACCACTAGTTACTTCACAACCCGCCTAGCTAGCTCGGGTTGGGGTTAGTCGGCTAGGGGTCTCCTTAGAGAGGGAGGCGGCTCAGGTGGTGGTCAGGCCCATTTCTATGTACTCCCTACCAGACCAGATGCTATTGTTTCAGACATAGTGATCACATGTATTGTCTCAGTATGTCACTAAGATGCTTCTGTATTATTTGACCCTTGTTCCACCTATTCATATGTATCATCATATTTTGCTCATTATCTGGATATGCCCTGTAAGTCTTTAGTTTCATCTAATCATGTATCTACTCCGGTGGGCGATACCTTTTTTGTGGACCGCGTATACGGTCGTGTGTAGTGACTATCGGGGGATTGGATACTAGAGTTGATCTTCTACTACTTAGTATGGTTGATTTTCATATGATATTAGGTATGGATTGGCTGCCTCCCTATCATGCTATTTTAGATTGCCACGCTAAGACTGTAACGTTAGCGATTCTAAGGTTGACTGGGATTGAGTGGCGAGGTTCTTTAGACTATGTTCCTAGTAGGGTGATTTCATTCTTGAAGGCCCAGCGGATAGTTGGGAAGGGTAGTCTCTTTTATTTGGACTTTGTGAGGGATGTCAATGCATAGACCCCTACTCTGGTGGTGCGAGATTTTTCGGATGTGTTTCCTGCAGACCTGCCGGGCATGTTGTCGAAAAGGAATATTGACTTCGATATTGATTTGGTGTCGGACACTCAGCCCAATTCTATTCCACTGTATTGTATAGCATTAGCTGAGTTGAAGGAGCAGCTTCAGGAGAGCCTGGAGAAGGGGTTTATTAGGCCTAGTGTGTCACCTTGGGGTACACCGGTTTGTTTTGTGAAGAATAAGGATGGCATTATGAGAATGTGTATTGATTACTGATAATTTAACAAAGTCATAATCAAGAACAAGCATCCTTTGCCTTGTATTGATGATTTATTTGACTAACTTCAGGGAGATAGTGTGTTCTCCAAGATTGATTTGAGGTCAGGGTATCACCAGCTGAAGATTAAGGGCTCAGAAATTCTCAGGACATATTTCAGGACCCGTTATGGTCATTATGAGTTCCTCGTAACGTCTTTTGGGCTGATCAATGCCCTAGAAACGTTCATGCATTTGATGAACAGTGTGTTGTTGCTCTCTCTTTTTCTCGCGAAATTGGGTTTCGACATTTCTGGGACAACTCCTTTTTTGAGGGTAGGGGATTGGAAGAGTCGCCACCTAATGTATTAAGGTGCGTTAGGGCACCTAGAGCAAATAACTATACAACCAGTTTACATCACTAGAGATTGGGTAAGGGCTCAAAATTACCTTAAGGGGAAGGTGAGGTCCACAACGGTGGGTCCTGGCCAAACATAAATTAAACGAATTAGTCTAATAAAAGGAAGAAACCAATTTGGCCAAATACAATATTCGATTTATTTTAACGGGAGTGTAAGGGGGTGGTCCTAAGTTTTTAGCCTATAGGATCATTCCATGCAATACTTCGTAACTCCCCCAAGCCGGAGTGTTACTCATAGCATTAGCGCATGGGTTATCATCTCCTTACTACCCAATTACTATATTTAAGTTGTTACTTAAGCGCACTAGTTGATTCTAAACCGTACCATATGCGTGCACTACCCGTCCCTTGCCTATGGCCCAGAAGGTATTAGGACCTCTATTTGGGATGGTTCTAGACCAACGTATGTTACTTAAAATGTGAAATCTAGGCGACAAACAAAACAAATAGGACTTGTAGATAAAGAACAAGTATGGGCTCACATTGACCTCCACACATAGGCAACAAAAGCATGCAATTGAACCAACAAACCTTATTAATTGGGGATCCTTTAGGCAGATGTCTATGTGAGAAAACAAAGTGCATAAACAGATTTGTTGAGGCGAGCATTAAGACCTATTTGTTTGCCTACTGATTTTATTCAGCATGAATTTAGGCACTTCAGGCGGTAATGTCACAATTATAAACCCTGAATTATTAAGTCCTATAGATACATTGCCTAAACAATTGAATTCAGAACAGGATCCTATAGGCATGATTTCTACGAGCTTATTAATTATAGACCTATAGACATGATTTCTAAGCGTAGCACTGACTTTACTCATAAAAAATAGATTTTTATTTCCTATAGGCATGCTTTTTGATTACTGAATTGACTTAAATCTTATAGGCATGACTTCTAAATTGGAAATTGATCTTTAGTCCTATAGGCATGATATCTATTGCTGGATTTATTTAAACCTTATAGGCATGATTTGTAGGTTTGAATGGATTTAAATCCTATAGGCATGATATCTATTAACTGTGTACGGGCAGAAATTAAACAGATCAGGGAGGACAGTTAACAAAATTCTATAGGCATGCTTGCTAATGCACATTTTTTGAAACATGTATTGGTCTTATGAATAGGATTTCTAATGTATAGAATAGAATGAAAGTTTTGTGAGCAGGATATCTAGTAAAGAGATGTAAAATACAGAATCAACATGATCATGAAAGTCCTATAGACATGATTTCTAAACATGGCTTAATACTTACATAATTCAATCAGTATAATTGAATCCTATAGGTAGGATTTCTACCCAATTTTAATAAAAGATATGAGAAGAAACCCCCAGCTTTACTAAGTATCCCCAAATATGTTATTACATAGTTATTACAGACCTGAATAGCCAAATGAATTACATAATGGTATCGGTTACACTATAAGGAGCCCTTGTAGGCTCAAATAAACCTAGGAACCAAGCCTTCCACATAACATCTTTGAACCATAACACAGATTCACCCACAACACATTAGGACCAGGCTTCCAATGTTTCAAAGTTTCCAAGGGCCCCAGGGACCCCGGTCAATGCTCACACCAGAACCACACATTCAGAAAGAGTTCATGAATAGATTGAAAAACCAGCCCCCAGTGTGTCAGAGTTCAGAGGAGTCTCAAGGACCCTAATTAGTGCTCACACTAGGGAGGTTGAGAACCTAAGGGACTAAGAGTATGAAAAAGAGGGAGGGCCGGTTTTAAAAAAAAAAAGATAATTGGATTTCAGAAAAACATGATTAAGAACATGGAGTTGTAGACAGAACTACACCAAGGAAACATACAAAATTTATGCTTCGAATAAGTTGAAGTTTAGTTAAGCTAAATACTCATGCTAGTAATTAAGAAAATCATGGTTTAATCACAGAAATAATCAGGCAGAACATTACATATGAGCTCAAACAACAAGCTAACTGATTACATATCCATAGTGTGCAAAGTTCATAACAAGTATAAAACCAACAAGCAATGCATGAGACAACTAAACCTTAGGCTAAACTATGAAATGGATTCATATTAGTCAGAACAAATTAGTCCTAAGTTAACAGTGCTGCTAGATGAGATCACCTAATCACATAAAGGACAGAGTCATGCTGGGAATTGAAACAGACCAGGCAAGCAAAGCATAGAGAAGGGAATTGCAAAGGTTAGGGCATACCAGTTAAATGAGAAAGCAAGTAAGTATACCACAACAATGAGGTTCTACAATAATTTTGGCCTTGGCTTCAGCTGGCCAAAATCAAGAGACGTTTAACACAGAAATTAGAATAAGAGAGAGCAAGAGATCTTAATTTTGTAGTATTGAGAATAGGAGAGTTAGAGTCTTTTCTAGAGGGGAAAAGGGGAAGGGTTTAAATAGCACAAAATTAGAGTACACAAATAAGGTAATAAGTCAATCATGCATAAACAAGGAATGAAAATAATTCCATAATCAATTTAAGTCGGCTTCAATCAATTAACAGAATCTAATAACATAAAATTAGGCAAGTCTTACTATAGAATCAATCAGTGTTCAAGTACCAGATCAAATAAAGTAAGGAAATATGAGAACAGGTAAATCGAACAAAATAAGGGAATATCAGTACCATACAAGAAAGAAAAGACTGGAATCTCAGTAAAGATTTGAAAAGCCCTAATTTTTTGGGGTAAATAAAATTAGTCGATAGTAACAAAGAGTTATAATAAAATGCATAGAGACACATGAATGGCAGTATTAAAGAAAAGTGATTAAGAAATCGAAACCAAATTAGATCTAGAAAGATCTGAAACCCTAATTTTGGGTAAAATACCAAATCAACCAGAATGAAAGGAGAATAACACATATTCGTACCAAATAAACATATATAAGAGTTTATCAAAGGAAAGTCATAATCGAATCAGTTTTAATTCAAGTAAAGAAAGGGTTTGAAACCCTAGGTTTGAGGAAATCACAGAATCGGTAAAAAAATCAATAGATCTATAAATAACATAACAAATATAGACATAAAAAATGTTTAAAAGACAGAGTTTGAACCATCTTTGGTTCAAATCAGAGAGTATCTGAAACTCTAACCTTTAGGGCTTAGCGAATCAAGAGAGATATGAGAGAATCATTACAAATAACACGTTTGGACTTGAGATTGTCCAGATTCAAAGGGCAAACACAGTTTTAGACAGAACCAAATTGGGGTACTTGCCATATTTAGGCAAGTACCTAAGTTATTCCATAATTGGGTACCAAATAAGGGAATAATCCTAGAATGGTAAGGGGGCAATGGGAGAATCCCATTAGAACAGGGATTCTTGGGGGTTTGGGGTGAGATGGCGGGTTAGGGTTTAAAAGGGTGATAGGTGAGGAAGAGCAGATTCAATGACGGCGGGTGGGGAGAAATGAATTAGGGTTAGAGGGTTAGGTTAATTAAAAAGGGGCGGATGAATGAGTGTCATTGATCAACGACGATGATTAAAGGGGGAAATTTGGGTCGGGAAAGAACGGGTACTGGGTTAGGATTAACGGGTATTTGGGTATTGAGTATTGGGTATTGGGCTGGTGTATATAATTTGGCTAGGTACGAAAATTAATTAAGAAAAGAGGCTAGATTTTAAATACCCAATTAAATTAGTAAAAGAATTTATAAAAATAATTAATAATTATTAAAATAATGTAATTTGTGCTTGAAAATATTTTAAAATACTTGCTTAACATTATAAAAATATAAAAAGTTATTTTTTATATAAATAATATAATTATGCATGTATATGGGCTATTATTGAAAAAATGTACAATTCTAGCCTTAAAAATTCAAATGCAATTAACATATTTAAGCACTTCATAGGCATAACTGATAAATTTAGATGATTAAATCATCATAAAAATAATATGAGGGATAATTATTGGGTGTTTCGTATAATAAAAATGCTGAAATAAATTGATTTAAAGCTTTTAAAATTATAGGAATATTATAAAACACTTATTTTTGTTTGTAAATCTAATAATAATGCATGTGCACTATTTTGAAAATATATATACATATAAAAAAATTATATGAGGAAAAAATTGGGTATCAACAGCTGCCCCTCTTTACTCGGGAAGGATGAAATAGTTGAAATAATGACCGATTTTGACCGAATGAGGTATTTTGAAAAATATAGGCCGCACCCTAGTCTCTGAGCTACCTAGATATCCCTATTTTATAAGAATTAGGCTGTGTGTAGTTCTGGACCCAACGGTGAGTGAAACCGATGGAATTGTTACAAGAATGGTCGTATGTTTTGGAAAAGGTTCCTTTGGGAAGGATAGTATTGGATGGGTTTATGCAGAGTTGGGAATGTGAATATGAAACGTAACGGATGTATCACATGGCAGATATCTGAACGGTCATAGAGTAAAGGCGAGTAATTAATGGGAATCGGTTACATTTGAAATAATGGAAGGGTGTAAATGGTATACATGGAAACCGGAGCGAAGGTAGCTCCCGTTTGAAAAATGGTTACTACCTAGATCACCTGCAAATCTCAAAAAACACGACGCATGCAAGTATATATATTATTGCGAGAATTTAAACATGATTCAAATTCCCTTTGGACCATGAAGGTTGTCTTTGGACAGTGAGGATGACGTCCTTAGACCGTGACGTCCCGGGCCATGAATCATGAGATAAGGGATTCACAGGCCATGAAATGATGTTCTAGGTCCATGAGAATGATGCATCTGAACCATGACGCCTTTGAATAATGATGTGCAGTATTGAGAGATGGTCAGGCCATGACATTGTGTGTTCAGGCTAAGAGGATGATGCCTTTGGACTATGACACTTTTGGACAAGTTGGCTATACATCGGACCATGAAGTGCAGAGACATGATACCGAAGGTAATAACAAGACAAAGCTTAGTCTTGTGCAGAGTTTGGGGGCAGAGCTTAGCCCCGAAAAAGAGGATAATGCAAGGTTTAGAATAGAGAAACACTTATGCAAAGGGAGACAATGATTGGTCTCATGAGAAGGCAGTGCTTAGCCTTACGCCAATGGGGAGGCAAGGCTTAGCCTCATATAAGAATTGAGATAGGGCTTAGTCTCATGCAAAGAGAAGGTAATGCTTGGCCTCATGCAAATATGGAGGCAGGGCTTAGCCTCATGCAAGGTTGAGATAGGGCTTAGTTTCATGTAGAGAGAAGGCAATGCTTAGCCTTATGTAGGGGGGGGAGGAAGGGCTTAGCCTCATGCGAAAATTAAGACATGGCTTAGTCTTATGGAGAGAGAAGGCAATGGTTAGCCTTATGCAAATATGGACGCAAGGCTTGGCTTCATACAAGATTTGAGACAGGGCTTAGACTCATGCAGAGAGAAGGCAATGCTTAGCCTTATGCAAATATGGAGGCAGGGCTTGGCCTCATGCAAGATTTGAGACAGGGCTTAGTCTCATGCAGAGAGAAGGCAATGCTTAGCCTTATGCAACTATGGAGGCATGGCTTGGCCTTATGCAAGATTTGAGACAGGTCTTAGTCTCATGCAGAGAGAAGGCAATGCTTAGCCTTATGCAATAATGGAGGCCGGGCTTGGCCTCATGAAAAATTTGAGATAGAGCTTAGTCTCATGCAGAGAGAAGGCAATGCTTAACCTTATGCAAATATTGAGGCAGAGCTTAGCTTCATGCAAGATTGGAGACAGAGATTAGTCTCATGCAATGGAAAAATAACAAGTAGGAGCAGAATATTTCTTAGCTGGAGATATATTTACGTTGGCGGCCGGGTTGTTACGAAGGTATTGATTTTGAGGCGCATGTACTAGTGGTTACTCCTTGTTCCTGCATTCGAAGAAAAATTGTGAGTTTTGTAGGGGAGGTTGGTTCGTGCCTTTGTCCACTTGTTTTGCTTTGCTTTGCTTTGGAGATCCTATTCGAGTTACCCTAGGTAACACCTAGATGTCATAGAAATAAAGTTATCAAAAAATATGCATTTATTGATGAAATAGAATCATTTCGAAAAACATAGTGCTATATAGTATTAAGTAAATTAGATAAACTAACGACTGCGACTTGCATTAGCGAAGTTTTTTTGGACCTTCCCCAGTTTAGTAAGCGATCCTTCGGCCGTTCTGCATGTAGCGAAGTTTGTTGGACCTGCTCCAAAACTTTGAGAATCCTTCTCAAAATTCTGCCCTAGTTACTTCACCGATTTTCTGACTGTCTTGCACATGCTGACGTCAGCTGGAATTGCTCTGGAATTGTGAGGGTCTTACTCAAAATTTTGCCCTAGTTTCCGGTTCTAGCTGAAATGAAGATTTTATTAAGATGTGACCGAACCCACAGGGCTACCTATGTATCCCCTCTTTAACGGGAATCAGGTCAAGCATAGTTCAGTTACATCAGATGAAGAAATGTAAACAATATAAACATAGTATCTCTTGACTGCGTCTAATTGATAGGTTTTGGCCAAACTTCTCCGTCCATTTCTGCAAGTATGAGTGCTCCTCCTGTTAGCACCTTATTAACGATATAGGGCCTTTACCAATTGAGTGAAAACTTTCCTTTAACTTCATCTTGATGTGGGAAAATTCGCTTTAGTACCAGCTATCCCGGTGTAAATTATCTTGGTCTAAACCTTTTGTTGAAGGCTCTGGACATTCTGTTCTGATAAAGCTGACCATGACACACTACAATCATTCTTTTTCCATCTATGAGGGCTAGTTGCTCATAGCGGCTCCTTATCCATTCTGCATCACTGAGTTCGGCTTCTTATATGATCCTTAATAAAGGAATTTCTACCTCGGCAGGAATGACAACTTCGGTACTGTAAACCAGCAAATAGGGAGTTGCCCCGGTTGATGTATGGACTATGGTACGGTATCCCAATAAGGCAAATGGTAACTTCTCGTGCCATTGCTTGTGATTTTCTACCATTTTCCTTAGTATCTTCTTGATGTTATTGTTGGCAGCTTCCGCGGCTCCATTCGTGTGAGGCCTGTATGCGGAAGTTTTGTGCTTGATTTTGAAGGTTTCACACATGGCTTTCATCAGATCACTATTGAGATTGGCGGCGTTATCAGTGATGATGGACTTGGGAACCCCGAAGCGACAAACAATACGATCCCTAACAAAATCTGCAACGACTTTCTTGGTTACAACTTTGTAAGATGCAGCCTCCACCCATTTTTTGAAGTAATTGATGGCTACTAGAATGAACCTGTACCCATTTGAGGCGGTGGGTTCAATCGGACCAATGACATCCATTCCCCAAGCGGCAAAAGGCCAAGGTGCACTTGCTGCATTGAGTTTATTTGGTGGTACTCTTATCATGTCTGCATGTATCTGGCACTGGTGGCATTTCTGGACATACCAGATGCAATCCGTTTCCATAGTCATCCAAAAATATCCAGCTCTGAGTATCTTTTTGGCTAGAACAAAATCGTTCATATGTGGTCCGCAGGATCCGGATGTATTTCCTCGAGCAATCTGGAAGCCTCTTTGGCATCAACACACCTTAATAGTCCTAGATCAGGTGTTCTCCTATACAAAATTCCTCCACTTTGTAAGAAATGATTGGACAGTGTACGCAGTGTACATTTTTAAGTATAGTTTGCCTGCTCTGGGTATTCTCTTTTTGCCAAATATTCCTTGATGTCATGGAACCATGGGTTTTCATCTGTTTCTTCTTCGACGTGGGCACAATAAGCTGGCTAACTATGATCCTTACTAGAATGGGATCGATGAAATTCTTATCTGGGTGCTGTATCATGGATGACAAAGTAGCCAGTGCGTCTGGGAACTCATTCTGGACTCTTGGAACATGTTTGAATTCTATCTTCGTGAATCTCTTCATCAATTCTTGCACATGACACAAGTATGGTATTGTTTTGGTGTTTTTCGTAGCCCATTCTCCTTGAACCTGATGTACCAGAAGATCCAAATCACCAATTACCAACAACTCATTTATATTTATATCGATGGCCAAATTGAGCCCCATGATGCAAGCCTCATATTCTGCCATGTTGTTAGTACATGGGAATCTAAGCTTTGCAGATACCAGATAATGTTGACATGTCTCTGACACCAAGACTGCTCCAATGCCCACTCCCTTGAAGTTTGCAGCTCTGTCAAAGAACATTCTCCATCCTTCATAGGCTTCAGCAATGTCCTCTCCTACGAATGACACTTCTTCGTCAGGAAAATACGTTTTCAGTGGCTTGTATTCTCCTCCCATAGGATTTTCAGCAAAATGGTCTGCCAACGCTTGTCCTTTAACTGCCTTCTAAGTTACATAGATGATATCGAACTCACTCAATAATATCTTCCATTTGGCCAACTTCCCGGTAGGCATAGGCTTCTGAAAGATGTACTTCAAAGGATCCATTTTTGATATGAGGTATGTGGTATAGGCATAGAGGTAATGCCTCAATTTCTGAGTTGTCCATGTTAAAGCACAACAAGTGCATTCTAGCAGAGAGTATCGTGCTTCATAAGGCATGAACTTCTTACTCAAGCAATAAATGGCTTGCTCCTTTCTTCCCGTCTCATCATGTAGTCCCAAAAATAGCCGAAAGCCCCATATAGTACGGACAAATAGAGTAGCAAAGGTCTCCCAGGTTCTGGCGGGACTAGGATAGCGTGTGGACAGGTATTCCTTAATTTTGTCAAAAGCCCTTTGACAATATTCAGTCCAGCTAGTTTCAACATCCTTCCTCAGCATTTTGAAGATGGGTTCACATATTATTGTGGATTGTGCTATGAAACAGCTGACGTAATTGAGGCATCCCAAGAAGCTCATCACGTCCTTCTTGCTCTTTGGTGGTGGTAACTCTTGGATAGCTTTAACTTTTGACGGGTCCAACTCAATTCCTCAGGCGGCTAACGATGAATCCCAACAATTTTCCTGCAGGAACCCCAAATGCACATTTTGTGGGGTTCAGTTTTAAATTGTTCCGTAGTCTATCAAAGAACTTCCTCAAGTATGCTATGTGATATGCTCCCTCTTGGATTTGATGATGACTTCGTCAATGTATACCTCTATTTCCTTGTGTATCATATCATGAAAGATGGTCTTCATGCCCCTTGTATAGGTGGCCCCAGCATTCTTCAGACCGAATGACATCATTTTGTAACAATACACCCCCATGGTGTAATGAAATCTGTTTTCTCTACGTCTTCTTCGTCCATCCAAATCTAATGATAACTCGCGAAGAAGTCTACAAAGGATTAGAGTTCATGCTTGGCATAATTATCAATCATAATGTGTATATTTGGGTGTGGGAAATCGTCTTTGAGACTTGCTCTGTTTAAATCCTGATAGTCAACACACACCCTGACTTTCCCATCTTTCCTCGGTACCGGTACGATGTTGGCTAACCAAGTTGGATACTCAACTACCCTGAGGACTTTGGCTTTGATCTGTTTAGTGACTTCCTCCTTGATTTTGAGGCTCATGTCTGGTTCGAACTTTCTGAGTTTCTGCTTTGCTGGCGAACACATTGGATTGGTAGGCAACTTATGAGCCACTATGGATGTGCTTAGGCCGGTCATGACCATGCAAATATATCCTCATATTCTTTTAGGAAAGGAGTGTATTCTTCTTCTCTGACAGTGATAGGTGAATACTTATGCGAGTCTCTTTTATGGTTTCAGAATCTCCCATATTGATTGCCTCGGTTTCGTCCAAATTGGACTTAGGTTTGTTCTCAAAGTTCTCAACTTCTCTGATAACTTCCTCAGGTATCTTATCCTCTTCTTCCGAGTCACTATCCTTATGTTGCGTCGTCTCATTACATGTCAGAGTCGTTGGTTCATCAAGGTAAGAAATAATAATGCTGTAGAAGAAAGATATGTAAGATAACGATAATAAAAGATCACATTATTTGATAAATGCTGAAATATGAAACAAAATATCGTCTGAATGACTTCAAAACAATGTTTTCCATAACGAAATACTGAAAGGGAAGATATTTTAAAACTAAATGCTCAAAAAGACTTGTTTTTTTCATATAACAATAGTAGCCATGCTACCCGGGACTCATCTGGCCCTTGTTGGTGTGGCGGTCCAGTTTATGAGAAATGCTCCTTTCTCCACGGTCTGAATGGTAAATCTTTCTTCCTCCTCCTCCTCCTCAACTATAACATTGCAATCCATATCCTCGTCCTCTAGAAACAATTTCCTTAGCCCAGTCAAAGCTTCTTCCTCCGCAAATCCTCATATTGTATCAGCCTGATGAAAGGTCTGAGTCAGGTGCGACATTGGTTGCTCAAGAGGGTAATATGGACCATGCCATGGCCTTGACCAATCATTATATTCTTTGCAGGTGTATGGATATCCAAGCCCAAAAGTTATGCCATGACGTTTCAACTGTATTGGTTTGGTAATGCCCTAGAGTTTCTTCCCAAGCCCTTTGCCGGGTTCATACCCTGACCATGCCAGTATGCTACTCCACCATTTATCTTTCTTAATTGCATTGACACGCTCGATTTGGTGATAAGTTTCTCTACCCAGATTTCTTCTATTCTCGACAATTGGGACAGTTTGACTGGTGTAAATGGGATTACTTCCATCTCTGTGAATGATTACCTCCTGATGGTTCCATTCGAACTTCACGACCTGGTGTAGCATAGAAGCCACAGTTCCAGCGGCTGTATCCAAGGTCGTCCCAGTAGAAGACTATATGTAGCAGATAAGTCCAATACCTAAAACTTAACATTAAACCAAGTCGGGCCCATCTGCAAACAAAGGTTAATTCCCCCAATTGTGGCCCTTTGAGACCTATAAAATGCCTCTACATTCATACTCCCTGCTCGTATCTCATGAAAATCTTTGCCCAACCTTTTCAGAGTAGTCAATGGACAAATGTTGAGGCTTGAACCCTCATCTATTAAGACTCTGGTGATGAATTTGTCCTCAAATTGTACTGCGATATGTAATGCCCTATTATGACTTAATCCTTCAGGTGGTAATTCATCTTCGTGGAAGGTGATCTTGTGGCTTTCCAGTACTTTCCCTACCATGTTGGCCATCTCTCCACTGGTAATGTTGTTGGGCACATAAGCTTCATTCAACACCTTCATCAGGGCGTTCCTATGCGCCTAAGAGTTTTAAAACAGTGACAAGATAGATATCTGGGCGGGAGTCTTGTTCAGATGATCAACGATAGAGTATTCTCTTGCCTGTACTTTCTTCCAGAGATCATCTGGACCAGTTTCAATAACGGGTTATTGGTAGCAGCTTCCTTGCTTGTTCCTCCCAAATTCTCGAGTGTATAGATCCTTCCAGTTCTGGTCATCCCCTGTGCAGCACCAGACTCTTCCATTTTTGCTTTTCCTTTTCTCCTAGCTTCAGCAACATAATCCCAAGGTATGTCGTTGGACTTGAAAGGTGGTGTGGGTGCCACCGTCACACTGAAGGGTGTGACTACTTCTACTTCAAATGGAGTAGGTGTAGCTACAAATTCGGTTACTTCAATTTCAAATGGGACTGATGTGACTACTTCAACTTCGACTGGTAGCTGTATATGTACCATAATAGGTGTGAGTGTGACTGTAGGTTTAAGGTCATCACCTTCCCGAATAAGCCCAATTGACCCTTTAGGACCCCATTCTTCATCGGTTTCTATTACATTCACTCCTTCACCCCTATTATCTGGGAGGGGATTATTGCAGACATTTGGTGCGATTTCCTTTTCTTGTATGACTTTGGTATCAATCAAGGTCTAAATCTTATCTTTTAGAGTGTAGCACTCATCAATAGTATGCCCTTTCATGCCAGAATGGTATGCGCATGTTTTGTTTGGGTTGACCTACTGAGAGGAGTTCTTTATGGCAACAGTATGAATAGGGGTAACATATCCGGTAGCCTTTAATCTTTCATATAGTTGGTCAATGGGTTCAGTAATAGGGGTGTATTGTCTGGGCGGCCTGCGATCAAAATTAGGTTTGGGTTTTTGATAGTTTTGGCAGGTTGGAGGTGAATAGTAATAGGCCGGCTGGGTGTTATTAGTGTGATAGATGGTAGCGAGTTAAGAATACCTGGGAGGTGAAGGTTGGTATGCAGGTGGAGGTGTTTGGTATATGAGTGAAGATTTTGGACCTTAGGCCAGCATCACTGTCCCCACTTCTTTCTTCTTTGATATACCCCCTAACTTCAATGCTATGTTCGTAGCCTGTAATACCTCAAAATTGGTTACCATCCCACTTTTGATCCCTTTTTCAATCCTTTCCCCGAGTTTGATGATGTCGGAGAATTTGTGATTTTCGATAACCATTAGCCTTTTATAGTATTGTTGATCCTGGGCCCTGATGAATAATTTGTTCATCTGCTCTTCCTCTAGTGCCGACCTAAACTTTGCAGCTTCTGACCTCCATCGAGTAGCATACTCACGGAAAGTCTCCATTGGTTTCTTCTTGAGATTATGTATGCAGAAGACATCTGGTGCATTCTCTGTGTTAAACCTGAATTGGTCCATGAAGTCCGACGCCATGCTTACCCAGTTAACCTATTTCTTAGGATTTTGACTTATGTACCAAGATAGGGCGTCTCCAGTAAGATTCCTCATGATTAGCTTCATGCGAATCCTTTCATATTTCCTAACTCCCTTGAGCTTATCATAGTATGTCCTCAAATGTAGCTTAGGGTCACCCGTTCCGTCAAACATTTCGAACTTAGGAGGTTTATAACCCTCCGATTGTTCAACGTCTGGCTGAATGCATAGTTCCTCATAATTTAGACCTTTAATTCCTTTGCCTCCTTCAACACCCTGGACTCGGCTTGTGAGATTATTGAGTTCCTCTACCATGTTCTTAATGAGCAGGTCTTTCTCGGCAGATTCTGGAGTGTATGAGATTGGCTGGGTAGAGTGAGATAATATTTTCACGTATATAGGATTGTTTTGGTGGGTGCCGGGGGTTAGAGCGTAGTAGTGATCATTAGTTGAATTTTGCGGATCAGGGATAGGTTGTGGGGTATTCTGTGGAGTATGGTAAGTGGTTTGTGGGTATTGAGTAGGAAGATGTTGATGCTGGGGGGTGGGTATTGGTGGAGGATTAGGATTTTGGGGAGGTGTTGTGTATTGATGGGGTGTTTGAGGATTTTGTGGACGTTGGTTTGGTGTATTTTGAGGAAGTGTTAGGTTTTGAGCATTTTTTTGGTAACATATGGAATATTTAGGGTGAGGGAGAGGTTTGCCAAGTTGTGGACCTGCTCAAGTTTCCCTTGCAATTCTAGTATCTTATGTTCCAACTGTAGGACCAAATCATTCTAGGCTGGAGTACTTCGATCATCTGAAGTTTCTATATTCTCAGCATTTTCCTTTCGGATACCACTCATATCATCCATCTTAACTTTTCCCTTACCTATCGGATTACTTAGAGGAGGAGGAGGTGGAGGGCCTCTGGATTTGGTGATATATTTAGACGATGCCAGTATGTGCGAACCAAACTTGGGGAATAAGAATAATCAAAATAAAGAAAAATTCAAAAAGGAAAACAGGTTAGTAAGGATTCTGAAAAGAATTTTCAGTATTTAAACACGTATTGTAGGAATGTAAATCCGCGTCCTAATTTGGGAGAACCTCGTTATGCCCGAGGTGGGCCTAGCTGTCGACGCCCCCCTTTTTCCTAAAGAGCGAAATCGGGTTTATGACATTATGGACAAAACAACTCTTATTCCCTTTCGAGGAATCGGGTTATGGAATTTGAAGAGTCGCCACCTAATGATTATAGTGCATTAGGACACTTTTAAAGAAGATAAGATTTTTTTGAAAGATAAACCAGAGTTCGGGTAAGGGCTTGATATTATCTCGAGGGGAAGGTGTTAGGCACTCCTCAAGATCCACTAGTGTGGTTTCCGACCGTGCTTAATTATGACTTTAAGAAGAGTAGGAATAAACAAGCAAAGTTTGCACATAACAAGTTGAAAAATTTTGAAAGAAGAAAGACACAAGTGACTTTAAAAGGAGAAAGCTTAGTTGAAGAAACATTAATTTAAGAAAACATCAATAACTAAAAAAGGAGAAAAGGGGTCCTAGGTTTAAATATAATATGGATCACTTCAATGCAATATCCAGCAATCACTCCTCAGAAGAGGGGTCGCACGTGATATTAGCGCATCGGTCATCATCTCCATATTCTACCCTTCCCACCCCGTCAAGGTATTAAACGCGATTAGTCTCGTTTTGCTTATTGCATGCTAGTACCCGTCCCGACCTATTAGTCCCGGGGTATTTGGACTTCTAATCCTAAAAGAAAGAAAGGGGTAGAGGCATATATGGAGTTTCAAAAGGATAAAATACTAGGCGTCAATCAAAACAAATAGCAGATAAGTGGCAAATAAAACAAATACTCAAAAGGCTCATACAAACCCCATAAATCACATAGCAATTATTTTAGCATGTCTTACAGTTACTGATTTGGTCTTAAGATTAAAACTGACAGTGGACAGATTAGTTTAACACATAAAGTTGGATAATAAATCTACTTTGAGCCCCTCGGGTCTGGTTTGTTAGAAATCAAGAGTATTTTAGGCGAATGATTTAGAAAATACTGATTTCAGAAGAGGTAATCAGATGCAGAAGAATTTTAAAGGAAAGTACAGATTTCGAAAGTATCAAACTGTTTGAGTGAAAAAGCAAAAGAGTTATGCAAGAATTTTGAAGGCAGAAATATTTTTGAGAAAAGGATTTGGTTGCAGAATTGTTTTAAAGGCAGTTTCAGGGACTGATTAAAATGCTTAGGCAGAACTATTTAAGAAAAAAAACTGTTCATGGAAAATAATGCAGTTTTGTAGGGTTTGAAAGCACACATGGTTTACAAAAGCGTTTTGTTGAAAACATTACTTAAAGAACATTAAGAACCAATTGACAGACTGCTGTTACTTAAACGGATCAAGCGAGTTGCAATTAATCCAATAGGCATGACATCTACGTTTCGATTTTTAAAGGGGGTTGTTAAAGCATTGGTAAAAGATGAGCGTAATTACCCTACAGTTTGCCGAACACATATGCAGTTCCTATAGGCATGATTTCTAGATGATTTGCAATATTGAAGTCCTATAGGCACGATTTCTGAATGGTATGCAATATTAAACCCTATAGGCATGGTTTCTAAGGGATTTGCAACGTTAAGGTCCTATAGGCATGATTTCTAGATGATTTGCAATATTGAAGTCCTATAGGCATGATTTCTACTCATTGACTGATGCAAACAACATAAACCCCTCCCACACCCTTTTACTAATATTCCCCAAGTTTTACAAAGTTATTACAAAAGTGGAAGGGAAAGACTAGAAAATAAATACATCAAAACTAAAACGGACCCGAGGAAGCCCAAAGCAACCTTAATGTCCAACACATGTATTTTACCAAATCCGGGCTCCAGATTCCAAGGCCTTCTCTTAGAGTGTTTCAAAGTTCCAAGGACTTTCAAGAAGACCAGGCAATGCTTACACCCTAAAGATTGAGTAGAATAGTGCAATGTGTGGAATTACCAGCCCTTAGGCATCCAAGTTCAGAGGGAACTCTAGGGTCCCAAAGCATGGCTTACCATAGGGGGTAGGACTTGAAGAACTAAGAATAAGTGTAAAAGTGAGGGGATTAGAGGAGACCAAAGCAAAGGGTGGTCATACCTAGCCATGGATGGGACTGGCACACCCCTAATCCTTTACTTGGTTCAAGCAAATAAGAGAGCAAACTTTAGAAAGTCAGACTTAGGCCTGTATGGTGATTAGGACACCACCAAACTTGAGTCAAGCTCAACACATAACAGTGTTAAGGGAATGGGACTGATTTGAGTATAGGTTTAGAGCAACCTGGTTCTAAACTAGGGATGGCAATAGGGTGCCACCCTAGTCTAAACAATACTCAACACAAAGGGGGTTCAGGGAAAGGGATTGATATGAAAGCCTTTGTACCAACAAACAGAGTTAAGCCACTGGGACTTGGGGAAAGGGATGTACAGGAAAGTACTTATACAAGCATAACAGAATCAAAGACATGGGGATATGGGGTAGGGATGTGACATGCTGAAGTTTAACTGCATAATGTAAGAAAGTCGAACATAAACAGACATATGAAAAGGGTAAATAATCACGTAGTTTGGAGATGGTATTTAAATCATGGACATACCAGTTGCAAACTCAAACAGTAAAGCAAGTAGGGCAGATAGAATCCTATAGCTTAGCCTTGGCTTTCAGCCGGCTAAACCCAAGCAACAGAACGAGTAACAGAGAAGAGCAGAGAAGAGAAGAAAGAGTTTGGTGAGTGTGAACTTGCAATTGTTCCTCCTCCTTTTTTTTGAAATAAAAGCGGTGGGGTTTTTTATAGTTTGAAAGTAAGTAGTAAGTAAGACATGAAAATAACTTAGTATCAAGTCATAATCAATTAGGGAAAGGACTTCCTTTAATTAAGGAATCGGACTTAAGGTAATAAAACAGAGTTTCATTTATGGAAAGAAGAATCTAGAATAAATTGTAAAATAAAGGGTAAATACATATAAAGTTTTGAAAGATACATGGTTTTAAGCAAATAAGGCAAGGATAGAATCACTAATCACATAGTAAATCAAGGAATTAGGGATTCGAGCTCAGTATTGAATTCAGTCAGAGAATAGGTCCAAATCAGTCAAAAAGAAAGAATCAAAATAGATTCATAGGAAATCAACCCCCAAAATTAGGGTTATTTTGAAAGGAAAATGTTTGACTTTGCAGGGCTAAGATTAAACAAACAGTGTAGTCATGTGATCAAAATAGAAGAATATAGATATGCAAGGAATAAAAAGGTCTTGCAAAGCTTAAGCAAGAATCAGAAACATGAGATGGGTTTGGAGAATTAGGGTTTTGAAATTAGGCAGGCAGCAAACAATCGCACACAAGTAGTTTGAAAAATTCTCCAAAATCTAGGGTTTCTTCCACAAGTCAAGTGTAGAGTCGAAAGCATATAAAATCAGGCAAAAATAAACTCAGGAGGTCCAAAGAACACAAACATTCATGGAAACCTAAGTAAAGAAAAATACAGTAAAGAAATTACTCGGAAACCCTAGGAGGAATTACAATAAAGAAAAATACGCAGAAATCATAGTGAAAACATTTAGGAATTACAGCAAAGCCAAATAATGCGAGAAATCACAGTAGAACAAGTAGAAATCACAGAAACCCTAAGTTTTGAGAAGATGAACAGTTTTGAAAACAAAAAATCGAAAAGATGCAAAAAATGCTTAAAAATCCTAGAAAATAGCACGGATCTGAAGTAGATCTTAGAGAGAAACAAAGAAAACCTCGAAGGCTTAGGGTTTCAGAGAAAACCCTAGAAAAAATGAGAAAGGCCTGTAATGGGCTGGTCCTGAGTCGGAGATGGACTCACAGGGCTAGGACTCGCCGGAGATGAGCCGGAAATGGCCACAGAAACTGAATCGGAGAGATTCTGAGTCAAGGTCTTCAAGGTCGGACTCTTAAACCTCGAGCAAAAGGAGTATAGAGGTACGTGGGGGTAGATATAGGTTACACAGGGTCTGGGAAGCCATGATTTCCGGTGGAACGAGGTCGGAGATCAGCGGAGAGGGCTAGGGTTTCAGAGGGTGGTTGAGAGAATTTTGAGAGACGAGGGGATACAAGGGCGGCTCATTTGTGTAAATGATTTAGGGTTAGGGGTCTTGTGGGTTTAATTAAGGAAGGGGCTAACGTGGACCGTTGATCTAAATAATCAACGGCCACGATTTAAAATGGGGATTCGGGCGGGTTATATTAATAGGGTGTGGGTCGGGTAATTAATGAAATTGGGTCGGAATTGGGTTGGATTGGGGTTGAAATTGAGGGTGCAATTTGGGCTACTATTGAAATAAAAAGGGACTGCAATTTAAATATCCATTTTTCCCCGTTTTGATTTTATAAAAATAGTAAATAGTGTTTAAAAATAAAATTTAAAATACAGAGTTAATAAGCAATGCATAAGTATTAAATTAAAAATATTGGAAATGATTTTGTGATTACGAATGCTATTAAATCAAGAAATAGGCTAAAATTGCAATTTCATGCAATTTTAGTTTAAAAATACCAAATGGACTTGTAAAATTATGCAAAAATCATGTAAATTATATTTTGTGTAAATGCGAGAATAAAATAAATTATTCGCAAAAATGACAAATTTTGGGAATAATTATTGGTTTTTATAGTGCAAAATAGGCCATAAATTGGTTTTAAAAATCTTTAAAAATTTGGAAAAATACCAAAGCCTTTGGGCGTGCTTGTATATGTATACATTTGCTATTTTGAATGTATTTTGAGTATAAAAATACATAGGGAAAAATTGGGTATCAACAGCTGCCCCTCTTCACCCGAGGAGGATGAAAGAATTGTCGGGTAAAGACAAGATGGCCAATTTTGACCGGAAACGGTGATTGTAAAAGAATTTTGACTGTTCTCTGGTTTCTGAGCTGCCTACATATCCCTGGTTTTACAGGAATCAGGCCACATGTAGTTCAGGAACCATTGGCGGAATATGCCGATAGAAATTTAAACGAACGGTCGCGACGGTCAGGTTTGAGAAGGTGCTTGGAATCAGACAGGCTGCGGAGAACTGGAGCGGGATCATTGAGACAGCCGTGTGCCAGCCGGAGTACCTGCAAGTGCATGATGTGCGTATATATTTGCGTAATTTAAACGTGATGCAAGTTCCCATTGGACCATGAGTGCTGTCTTTGGACGGTTAGGATGACGTCCTCAGACTATGATGTCCTGGGCCATGAAGCGCATAAAATAAAGATTCGCAGGCCATAAAATGATGTTCTCGGGCTATATAGATGGTGCCTCCGAACTATGACGCCTTTGAATAAGTTGGCGATTTTTCAGCCCATGAGAAGGTAGCAATCTTTCAGCCAAATGAATGCAAGGGTGGCGATTTTTCAGCCAAGGCGAGAATTTAAAAAGTAGGAGGCGATATTTCAGCCGAAGCGAGAATTTAAATAAAGTGGCGATATTTCAGCCATGCAGGATGGAGATAGAGATTAGTCTCGAAAGGCAGATAGATAGCCTTATGTAATATGGAGGTAGAGCTTAACCTCGGAAGGCAGAGAGTAGCCTTATGCAAAATGCGGATGGAGACAAAGCTTTGTCTCGGAAGGCAGATAGCTAGCCTTATGCAATATGGAGGTAGAGCTTAACCTCGAAAGGCAGAGAGTAGCCTTATGCAAAATGCAGATAGAGACAGAGCTTAGTATCGAAAGGCAGATATATAGCCTTATGTAATATGGAGGTAGAGCTTAACCTCGGAAGGCAGAGAGTACCCTTATGCAAAAATGCAAATGGAGACAGAGCTTAGTCTCGGAAGGCAGATAGATAACCTTATGCAATATGAAGATAGAGCTTAACCTCGGAAGGCAGAGAGTAGCCTTATGCAGAAATGCAAATGGAGACAGAGCTTAGTCTCGGAAGGCAGATAGATAGCCTTATGCAATATGGAGGTAGAGCTTAACCTCGGAAGGCAGAGAGTAGCCTTATGCAGAAATGCAAATGGAGACAGAGCTTAGTCTCGGAAGGCAGATAGATACCCTTGTGCAATATGGAGGTAGAGCTTAACCTCGGAAGGCAGAGAGTAGCCTTATGCAGAAATGCAAATGGAGACAGAGCTTAGTCTCGAAAGGCAGCAAGTAACCTTATGCAATGCAGAAATGTAAAGAAACGAATAATAGTAAGTTCTCTTAGCTGATAGATGATTGCGCTATCATGACTGCTGGGAAATGTTGGGTGTAGATAGTAGACTTTTGCAAAATGAGTGATTGCTTTGAGAGTTTCGACTCCAAAGAGTGGGTGAGTTTTGCTTTTGCGGCCTGAATTCTAGTGGGCGGTTTGCGCTATTAAGACTGCTGGGGAGTGTTGAGTGCGGATAGTGACCCTCTGGAGGGTTTTTGATTCTGAAGAGCAGATATACTTTGATTCGTTGCCTGAATTCCTGCATCCAAAGAAAAAATGTGAGTTTTATAGGAGGAGGTTAGTTCGTATCCTCCAGCTCTTGGCGTCGTGTATCACAGGGGTAGCGTTGCTAAACGATGCGATCCAAATGATATTCGGGCATGACCTAGTGAATATAAGGCAAGTGCATGTATATATAGGTAAAAAGAATTCCTTGATTAATTTTGGGATGAACCAACAAATGCAACGTGGTTCAAGACACGACAACCTTGCTTACTCCGGAATTTTGAGGGTCCTCCTCAAAATTCTGCCCCAGTTTACTGGGCTGGCGCTGCTGATGGCTGTGCTGCACGATCGAACGCGGATTGGTTCCAGAATTTTGAGGGTCCTCCTCAAAATTCTGCCCCAGTTTACTGGGTTGGTGCTGATGCGAAAGCTGACAAACTGACTTCGGAATTTTGAGGGTCCTCCTCAAAATTCTGCCCCAGTTCCCATAGCGGGGAAAATGGGATTTTTATTAAAGTGTGACCGAACCCATAGGGCTGCCTACGTATCCCCTCTTAAACGAGAATCAGGTCAGGTGTAGTTCAAAATACATAATGAAGGAAAAGCATACGATCAAATGTGGTATCGCTTCATTGCGTCTGTGTTGATAGGCTTCGGCCAGACTTCTCCGTCCATTTCCGCGAGAATAAGGGTTCCTCCGGTTAGAACCCGATGCACCATATACAGACCCTGCTAATTAGGAGAGAATTTCCCTTTGGCTTCATCTTGATATGGAAATATCTTCTTCAACACCAGCTGTCCTGGTGTAAACTTCCTTGGCTTGACTCTCTTGTTGAAGGCTCTGGACATTCTGTTCTGATATAATGACAAACAACGTTCATTCATTTTCCGTCTATGAGGGCTAACTGCTCGTAGCGACTCTTGACCCATTCTGCATCATCTAATTCTGCTTCTTGTATGACCCTTAAGGAAGGAATTTCTACCTCGGCGGGGATTACCACCTCTGTACCATAAACCAGCATGTAGGGAGTGGCCCCAGTTGATGTGCAGACCGTGGTACGATAACCCAGTAAGGCGAATGACAACTTCTCATGCCACTATTTGTGCTTTTCGATCATCTTCCTTAGTATCTTCTTGATGTTCTTATTGGCTGCTTCTACAGCTCCATTCATTTGAGGTATGTAAGCTGTAAAGTTCTTGTGTTTAATCTTGAATGTTTTGCACATTGCCTTCATCAGGTCACTATTAAGATTAGAACAGTTGTCGGTGATGATTGATTTCGGAACCCCGAACCGACAAACCATACGATCTCGGACGAAATCTGCTACTACTTTCTTGGTGACTGCCTTGTATGATGCTGCTTCAACCCATTTAGTAAAGTAATCAATTTCCCCTAGGATGAACCTGTGCCCATTTAACGCAGCTGGTTCTATTGGTCCAATAACATCCATTCCCCAAGCGGCGAACGACCATGGTGAGCTTGTTGCAGTAAGCTCGTTTGGAGGTACCTTTATCATATCTGCATGTATTTGACAACGGTGGAATCTCTGGATGTACTGGATGCAGTCTGCTTCCATAGTCATCCAAAAATATCCTGTTCGGAGTATCTTCTTTGCCAAGACAAAACCATTCATATGCGGTCCACAGGTCCCTGCGTGCACTTCCTCCAATAGTTTGGTTGCTTCTCTTGCCTCGACACATCTTAATAATCCCATATCGGGAGTCCTCCTATACAGGATTCCCCCGCTGTGAAAGAAGTTGTTGGATAATCTCCGAAGTGTCCGTTTCTGAGTAGCATTGGCAAGCTCTGGGTACTCTCCTATTGTCAGGTATTTTCTGATATCGTGGAACCAAGGTTTCATGTCGGCTTCTTCTTCGACGTGAGCACAATAAGCTGGTTGGTCGTGAATCTTGACCTGGATGGGGTCAATAAAGTTTGTATCTGGATGCTGAATCATAGATGACAAAGTGGCAAGTGCATCGGCGAACTCATTCTGTACCCTGGGAATATGCTGGAATTCCGTCTTCCTGAACCTCTTTCTCAATTCCTGTATATGATGCAGATAAGGGAGTATCTTGGGATTCTTGGTTGCCCATTCTTCTCGAGCCTGACGTATGAGTAGGTCCGAGTCTTCGATTACTAGGAACTCCTGAACATTCATATCAATGGCCAGTTTAATCCCTAGAATGCAGGCTTCATATTCGGCCATGTTGTTGGTGCACGGGAACCTGAGCTTGGCAGATACCGGGTAATGCTGACCGGTTTCTGATACCAGGACTGCTCCTATGCCAACTCCTTTGAAATTTGCGGCTCCATCAAAAAACATCCTCCAGCCGTCATATGATTCTGTAATGTCTTCTCCTATGAAGGCTATCTCCTCATCAGGAAAATACGTCTTTAGAGGTTCGTATTCTCCTCCTACAGGATTCTCGGTGAGGTGATCTGCCAAGGCTTGTCCTTTGACTGCCTTCTAGGTAACATAAACGATGTAAAATTCACTTAACAGTATCTGCCACTTGGCCAGCTTACCGGTAGGCATGGGCTTCTGAAAGATATACTTCAATGGATCCATCCTGGATATGAGATAAGTGGTGTAAGCACAGAAATAGTGTCTCAATTTCTGAGCCACCCAGGTTAGGGCGCAACAAGTGCGCTCTAATAAGGAATACCGAGCCTCATACAGGGTAAACTTTTTGCTGAGGTAATAGATGGCTTGCTCCTTTCTTCCCGTCTCGTTATTTTGTCCCAAAACAAAACCAAATGCCCCATCCAACACTGCAAGATAAAGCAATAGGGGTCTCCCTAGCTCGGGTGGAACCAAGACTGGCGGTGTCGACAAGTATTCCTTGATTCTGTCGAAGGCCTTTTGACAATCATCAGTCCATTTAGTAGCGGCATCCTTCTTTAGCATCTTGAAGATGGGTTCACAAATGACAGTGGACTGAGCTATGAATCGGCTGATATAGTTGAGCCTTCCCAGAAAACTCATTACATCTTTCTTGTTCTTTGGCGGTGGCAACTCTTGAATGGCTTTGACCTTTGACGGGTCCAATTCTATTCCCCGGTGACTCACAACGAAACCCAATAACTTTCCAGCTGGGACCCCGAACGCACACTTGGCGGAGTTCAGTTTTAAGTTGTATCTCCTCAGTCTGTTGAAGAATTTTCTCAAATCTCTCATGTGATCTGCAGCTTTCCTGGATTTAATGATGATGTCGTCCACATACACCTCGATCTCTTTATGTATCATATCATGAAAGATTGTGGTCATGGCTCTCATGTAGGTAGCACCAGCATTCTTTAAACCGAACGGCATCATTCTGTAACAGTACATTCCCCACGGCGTGATGAATGCCGTTTTCTCTGCATCTTCTTCATCCATCCATATCTAGTGGTATCCAGCAAAACAATCGACGAATGACTGGAGCTCATGTTTGGTGCTGTTATCAATCAGTATGTGTATATTTGGTAAAGGGAAATCGTCCTTAGGACTGGCCCGGTTGAGATCCCGGTAGTCGATACAAACTCTAACCTTCCCATCTTTCTTCGGTACCGGCACAACGTTGGCTAACCATGTTGGATACTCCACTACTCTTAGAACCCTGGCTTTGACTTGCTTGGTGACCTCTTCTTTGATTTTCAAACTCATGTCTGGCTTGAACTTTTTGAGTTTCTGTTTGACTGGTGGGCATGCCGGATCTATCGGCAGCTTGTGAGCCATGATGGATGTGCTGAGACCGGTCATATCATCATACGACCAAGCGAATATATCCTCATATTCTTTCAAAAACTCTGTGTATTCTTCCTTTTCTAATGGTGACAAGTGTACGCTGATACGTGTTTCCTTGACATTTTCTGCGTTCCCCAAATTGATGACCTCCGTTTCGTCTAAGTTAGACTTGGGCATGTTCTCGAAATTCTTGACCTCCCTGACAACCTCTTCTGGTATCTCATCCTCTTCTAAGTCTATATCCGTTTGTCGCACTGTCTCATTGCAAGTCACAGTCGTTGGTTCATCATCAAGATATGTAATAGTAATGCTGTGTAAAATAAAGTAAATGGTAGAGAAAATAAATGAGAGCGAAACGTAAAGATAAACTTGGAAAATGCTTTTTCATAATCGTTTAAAACATCAGAGCTCTTTTCAAAAGTAAAGACAATGCGGAGAAGTAAAATCAACTAAAGTAAAGTGTGATGCATATGCGTCATTTAGCCTTGTTACCCCGAGGCTCTCCGGGCACTGGTGGTCCTGATTGACCAATTGGCGAGGTGCTCTCCTTGGTTCATAGCTTGAATGGAAGGGCCTTCCTACACTTCCTCCTCGAAGATAACACAACAATCCATATCATCTTCCAGAAACAGGTTCTTTATTGCTGCTAGTGCCTCGTCTTCCTCTGATCCGTACGAAGTGTCAGCTGGCTGAAAAATCTGCTCCAACTGAGGTATAGGGTGCTCCAGCGGATGGTATGGTCCGCGCCATAGGGGTGACCAGTGGTTGAACTCCTCCAAAGTGTACTCATACCGTAGGCCAAAAGTGGTACCGTGCTTCTTCAGCTTGATAGGTTTGGTGATACCCTGCAGGTTCTTGCCAAGTCCTTTTCCGGGTTCATACCCGCTCCAATTCAGGATGCTCTCAATTTTATTATCCCACCACTTGTCTTTGTCTATGGCGTTGACTCGCTCGATGTGATGGTATGTTTCTCCACCGATTTTCCTTCTACCTCCGATCATCGGGATGTCCTGGCGACTACATATAGGGTTGCTACCATTGCCATGAATGATTACTTCCTGATGATTCCATTCAAATTTTACAGCCTGATGCAAAGTTGACGCCACAGCCCTAGCGGCGTGGATCCAGGGTCGTCCTAGCAACAAATGGTAGGACGCTGGTACGTCAATGACTTGGAACTCGACATCGAACCAGGTGGGTCTCATCTGTAGGCATAAGCTAATTTCTCCAATGGTGGACCTCTGAGATCCATCAAAAGCTTTGACATTGATAGCCCTGTCTTTGATCTCATGCAATCCCTTACCCAATGTCCTGAGAGTTACCAACGGACAAATATTGAGGCTGGATCCCCCGTCGACTAGAATCCTGGTGACAAAGTGATCCTCGCATTGCGCAGTGATGTGCAACACTTTGTTGTGACCAAGCCCTTCTGGCGGTAATTCATCTTCATGGAAGGTGATCTTATGGCTTTCCAGTATCTGCCCCACCATGTTTGCTATTTCGCCTCCTGTTATGTTGCTGGGAACATAAGCTTCACTCAATACTTTTATTAAGGCATTTTTATGTGTCTCTGAGCTTTGTAGAACAGCCAGAATAGAAATCTGTGCTGGCATTTTGTTCAGTTGCTCGACGACCGAGTACTCTTTGGCCTGTACCTTCGTCCAAAGGTCATCGGGTCTAGTTTCAACAGCCCGCCCGGAGGCCTGCTTGCTGGACTCAGCCAAGTGTTCCGTGGTGTATACCCTACCTGTCCTGGTCATGCCCTGTGCGGCAATCGCTTCCCCAGTATATGTGTTTCCCTTCCTTCTAGCCTCACCGGTGTAATCCCAAGGTATAGCATTTGTCTTGAATGGGGTTACGTCTGTCATTGAGACTGGAATTGGTGCCTTAGGAGGTAACACAGTAACTTCAAACGGCGTAGGCGCCCTTGGAACTTCGAACTCAACCTCAATTGGTTTTGGCGCCTTTGAAGGTGGTGCTTCAAACTCGAGTGGTACGGACACATTTACCATATTGCCCTCAGAGGGATGAATTTGGACAACAATGGGACTGAGAGTAACTATTAGCTTCTTAGGCTCGTCTCCTTTAGCTATCAACCTGATTGACCCTTTGGGGTCCCAATCATCTTCGATCTCAATCATGTGGATGCCTCTACCCTCGTGGTCAGGAAGAGGGTTGTTGCGGACATTAAGAGCGGGCTCCTTTGCTATAATGATATTGTTGTCAATCAGGTTCTGAATCTTGTCTTTCAACGAGCGACACTCGTCGATGGTATGGCCCTTCATCTCGGAATGGTATGCGCAAGTCTTGTTTGGGTTGATCTACTAGGAAGGATTTTCTAGAGTTACGGCTGGGATAGGGGTAACGTAACCAGCTGCCTTGAGTTTTTGATATAATTGGTCAATTGGCTCGGCTATGGCGGTATATTGTCTGGGAGGTTTGCGGTCGAAGTTTGGTCTAGGTCGAGGGAAGTTTTGGAGGTGATGGGTAGTGAGAAGGTTGGGAGTTATATGCTTGGTTTATAGGTGCGGGTTGGGAATATCTGTGTGAAACGGGTTCATACGTAGGTGGTGGAGCAGGTGATGGAATTTGGTAGGTGCGTGATGGTGCTTGGTAATTTAGGGTAGGTTGATATGTGAGTGGAGATGAGGGATAGGTTTGGTACTTCATATGGGAGTTGTTCCTTTGCGCAACCATCACAGAATTCACATCCTTTTTCTTTGATGAGCCACCAGACTATAAAGCCTTGTTGGTAGCTTGCAATGCCTCGTTTTTGATGCCTTCTTTGATTCTTTCTCCCAACTTGATGATGTCGGAGAACTTTTGGCCCTCTATTAGCATCAGCCTCTCATAGTACTGTGGATCCTGAGCACGGACGAAGAACCTGTTCATTTGTACTTCCTCCAAGGCCGGTCTGACCTTAGTAGCTTCTGACCTCCAACGAGTAGCATACTCGCGAAAGGTCTCTGTGGGCTTCTTCTTGATATTCTGGATACATCTAGTGCGTTCTCAATGTTGAACCTAAACCGATCCATAAAGTCAGACTCCATGTTCACCCAACTAGTCCATTTCTTTGCATCCTGGCTAATATACCATGATAAAGCATCACCCTTCAAACTCCTCATGAACAGCTTCATGCGAATCTTCTCGTCCCTTCCGACTCCTACCAGCTTATCACAATACATTCTAAGGTGGACCCTGGGATCACCTGTATCGTCGAATAGTTCGAACTTGGGAGGTTTGTACCCTTCTGGGAGCTCAACATCTGGCTGAACACAGAGATCTTCGTAATTTAACCCTTCAACACTTTTGTTACCTTTGAAATCTTGGACCCGGCTAGTCAACTTCTTGATCTCAGCGGCCAAATTCTGAATGAGGGAGCTCTTGTCATCTGTCTCGATTGCACTGGCGATTGGCTGACTGTAATGTGGCATAATGTCCACAAAGATTGGAGTGTTATGGTCTTTTGTGGTATTTTGTGTTTCAGGAATGTGCAGTGGAGTGTTGTTGCAGGCTTGGGCATGAGCGGGTTGTGCTAGTGGTGTAGTATGGTTCTGGTTGTTGGCATCAGCAGCGGCAAGAGTGATTGACAGACTTGCCAGGTTTCTAACTTGTTCCAATTCTTCTCGAATTCTCAGCAAAGTTTGCTCAAGATGAGCAGCAGTTTCCTTAATGATTGAAGCGTTCTGAGAGGTTTCCTCGATTTCCTTTCTAGCACTTGTATCTCCCATTTTGCCTTTGTTCCTGTTTCTGGTAGGACTTGGAGGAGGAAGAGGTGGAGGACCCTTGGATCTTGTTGAGTACGCTGATGGTACCAGAATACACGAACTAACCTTTGGGGAGGGGAATAAAAATAATAAAAGAAAAAAAAACAAAAAGGTAAAAAGTTAGCACGGATTCTGATAAATAATATTGCAATATTTAAACACATTGTGCTGGAATATAAATTGCTTCCTAATTTGGGTGCCTCGTTGTGCCCGAGGTAAGCCTAGCGACAAATTAAATTTGGAGAACTTATAATGCTAAATGCCTCATTTTCTTGATAAAAACAAGACGAGTCTTAAAACAACTGAATGATAAAAATATCACTAATGGACAATGGCCTTATTACATTATGAAAGCAGAAAATAAGAGTCCTACTACTTGGTCCCAGAAGGACCTTCCCCAGATTCGATACTCTTGCCTCCCTCGTACAGCTGCACCAGCTCGCGCAGTCCCAACAACAAGTAAGCTCGGGCCAGGTGCCCACCTTCATTACCCTCAGCATTCTGACAATCGTCAATCCTCTTCAAAAATTTACCTTCCAGTTCCACTAAGCCTTGTTCCAGATACACCAGCCAGTTGTTGGCGTTGACAGCCATATCCTTCCACTCGTTGATCAGCTTCTCGTGGGCTTCCTGTATTTCCCGATGTTCGTTCTCGCATTCTCGCATCCTTTTGCGTAGTTGATTGTATTTAACCTTTGCTGCAGTCTTATCATCGATAAGCTTATGACCATGGACAAACCCTAGGTGACCCAAACCAATGTGATCATCTTCCAGCCAACCTGTATAGTGCGACACACACCCGGCATGATACCTGTCTGGTTCAATAGACTCCTTCCCTAAAATGAGCTTGCAGTGCCACATATGTTGAGCGTGACACCTGTGCGGGCTATCATCATCTTGAAAGTCAGCCCTGAAATGACTCATTTTCTTTATCCTGGGTATGATTTGTTTCCTTCTGGCTTGCCTCATGACTCGGAGGGGGAAGTAAGGGCGAGTTCCCCTCAGGCCAATGAGTATGAGGAATGGTGCGTCTCGGGAACGGATAATGAACTCCCATGTTGGGAACCACTCGAACATCCACCGAATTTGCTCTACTTTTAGATTCTCGAATAGCTCTACCCATCCACTGGCGTCCTCTGGTTGAGCGGACATGTTGGGTGTGAAGTTCATTCACTTTGGGTGATGAAAGGTGATGTGGTCATCCCAATCCCTTCGTATGATTTCCTGTCTGTAGTCGCCTTTCTGAAGGTGTTCTATAAGCCAAAGCTGAAGTAACAGATTACAACCCTCGTAGTGCGGAGCCCCTTGGTGACATTTTCCCAAGGCTCGATAGATTTCAGCGATGATCATAGGTACTATACTGAAAGACTGCCCGTCAATTCCTTCCATTAAGGTCTTGGTCACTATGGCTAGTCTGGTGTGGATCATAGCCTTCTTCATAGGGAAAATTATCATGCCCAAGAAGCAAAACATAAACACGAACACCCTTCTATGTATATTCCCCAAAGAGGTGAGGGCGAATTCATCAATGTAGGTGCGATAGGACTTGCTGTGGCCATACCTTTCGTATAAGAAGTCGAAGGGTATGTAGGAGTCCTTCAAGCAAGAAAGGTCGGGGTTTTTCTTGAGTCCCATCATCTTAAGAAAGCCTCTACTTTTGCGATTCTCCAGCATAAGCAAACCCGGAGTTTCCCAAGAGATACCAGCTAAGCCCCCTATCTCTTCTAGCAGATGGTCATTTCCAAGTCTCCGAAACGGAACACTGATCGATCACCATCCCAAAACAAAGTGGCAGCCTCAATGATCTTGTTATTGGGTTGGATTTCCAGAAGTGAGGGTAAATTCCCTAAGTACTTGTAGACGAGGGTTTGATCACTACCATGAAGATCTTCCCACCAGCTTAGCAACCTTGGGTGGATGTTGGATACCATACCGAATCTGGGGACCTCGTGCCTCATTTTCTGCAAAACAAAACGTTAGGCCCTTAACCCCCACCGGACTCGACTATTTAAATCAATAATTAGCAAAAGGGCATTTAGTTCTCCAAATAAATGCACATAACGTGGAGGTGTCCGTTTGGGTTTCGAGGAAACACCGATGGACTTTGGTTTAGGCTATCTTAGTGAGTCATTATGCGGACAACATAACTGACTCAGCTAAGTTTGACCATGATGCATGAATAGTTTAATAGAGTAAGGTTTCTACTTTGAAGTGCTAGACAAGGTACCCTTGAGCGGACAACTCAAGAGGGAAAGGCACGGAACCGTCGACTACACCGTTGATCGACTGGTTTTACCGCAAATATGCCTTTGCCACATTTAGGGGTTATGATATCGGAAGGGCGCAACCACTCATTATAAGCATTGCTATAGGATTTGTTTTGGCACGAGTGGGATATGATGTTGAGAGATGCAATTACAATAACGAAATAAATTGCATGTATTTTCACGTTCATAAAGTAAAGATTACAATAAATGCTCGGAAATGAAAACAGAATTGAGATAATGGTAAAGCAGTAAAGGGGAAAGCAATTAAAGGAAAAGAAAACACGAAGAGTCAAGTTAGTATTCATGGAGAAATGATTAAAAGCAGGAAATAAAGGTAATAAAGGAAGCAATAAAGTCATAAAAAAACATAATGGAAAAAGCCTTAAAGCATCTCCCCAGCAGAGTCGCCATGCTGTCGACGCCCCCCTTTTCCTAAAGAGTGAAATCGGGTTTACGACATTATGGACAAAACAACTCTTATTCCCTTTCGAGGAATCGGGTTATGGAATTTGAAGAGTCTCCACATAATGATTATAGTGCATTAGGACACTTTTAAAGAAGATAAGATTTTTTTGAAAGATAAACCAGAGTTCGGGTAAGGGCTTGATATTATCTCGAGGGGAAGGTGTTAGGCACTCCTCAAGATCCACTAGTGTGGTTCCCGACCGTGCTTAATTATGACTTTAAGAAGAGTAGGAATAAACAAGCAAAGTTTGCACATAACAAGTTGAAAAGTTTTGAAAGAAGAAAGACACAAGTGACTTTAAAAGGAGAAAGCTTAGTTGAAGAAACATTAATTTAAGAAAACATCAATAACTAAAAAAGGAGAAAAGGGGTCCTAGGTTTAAATATAATATGGATCACTTCAATGCAATATCCAGCAATCACTCCTCAGAAGAGGGGTCGCACGTGATATTAGCGCATCGGTCATCATCTCCATATTCTACCCTTCCCACCCCGTCAAGGTATTAAACGCGATTAGTCTCGTTTTGCTTATTGCATGCTAGTACCCGTCCCGACCTATTAGTCCCGGGGTATTTGGACTTCTAATCCTAAAAGAAAGAAAGGGGTAGAGGCATATATGGAGTTTCAAAAGGATAAAATACTAGGCGTCAATCAAAACAAATAGCAGATAAGTGGCAAATAAAACAAATACTCAAAAGGCTCATACAAACCCCATAAATCACATAGCAATTATTTTAGCATGTCTTACAGTTACTGATTTGGTCTTAAGATTAAAACTGACAGTGGACAGATTAGTTTAACACATAGAGTTGGATAATAAATCTACTTTGAGCCCCTCGGGTTCGGTTTGTTAGAAATCAAGAGTATTTTAGGCGAATGATTTAGAAAATACTGATTTCAGAAGAGGTAATCAGATGCAGAAGAATTTTAAAGGAAAGTACAGATTTCGAAAGCATCAAACTGTTTGAGTGAAAAAGCAAAAGAGTTATGCAAGAATTTTGAAGGCAGGAATATTTTTGAGAAAAGGATTTGGTTGCAGAATTGTTTTAAAGGCAGTTTCAGGGACTGATTAAAATGCTTAGACAAAACTATTTAAGAAAAAAAAACTGTTCATGGAAAAGAATGCAGATTTGTAGAGTTTGAAAGCACACATAGTTTACAAAAGAGTTTTGTTGAAAACATTACTTAAAGAACGTTAAGAACCAATTGACAGACTGCTGTTACTTAAACGGATCAAGCGAGTTGCAATTAATCCTATAGGCATGACATCTACGTTTCGATTTTTAAATGGAGTTGTTAAAGGATTGGTAAAAGATGAGCGTAATTATCCTACAGTTTGCCTAACACATATGCAGTTCCTATAGGCATGATTTCTAGATGATTTGCAATATTGAAGTCCTATAGGCATGATTTCTGAATGGTATGCAATATTAAACCCTATAGGCATGGTTTCTAAGTGATTTGCAACGTTAAGGTCCTATAGGCATGATTTCTAGATGATTTGCAATATTGAAGTCCTATAGGCATGATTTCTACTCATTGACTGATGCAAACAACATAAACCCCTCCCACACTCTTTTACTAATATTCCCCAAGTTTTACAAAGTTATTACAAAAGTCGAAGGGAAAGACTAGAAAATAAATAGATCAAGACTAAAACGGACCCGAGGAAGCCCAAAGCAACCTTAATGTCCAACACATGTATTTTACCAAATCCGAGATCCAGATTCCAAGGCCTTCTGTTAGAGTGTTTCAAATTTCCAAGGGCTTTGAAGAAGCCCAGGCAATTCTTACACCCTAAAGATTGAGTAGAATAGTGCAATGTGTGGAATTACCAGCCCTTAGGCATCCAAGTTCAGAGGGAACTCTAGGGTCCCAAAGCATGTCTTACCATAGGGGGGTAGGGCTTGAAGAACTAAGAATAAGTGTAAAAGTGAGGGGATTAGAGGAGACCAAAGCAATGGGTGGTCATACCTAGCCATGTATGGGTCTGGCACACCCCTAATCCTTTACTTGGTTCAAGCAAATAAGAGAGAAAACTTTAGAAAGTCAGACTTAGACCTGTATGGTGATTAGGACACCACCAGACTTGAGTCAAGCTCAACACATAACAGTGTTAAGGGAATGTGACTGATTTGAGTATAGGTTTAGAGCAACTTGGTTCTAAACTAGGGATGGCAATAGGGTGCCACCCTAGTCTAAACCATACTCACACACAAAGGGGGTTCAGGGAAAGGGATTGATATGAAAACATTTGTACCAACAAACAGAGTTAAGCCACGGGGACTTGGGGAAAGGGATGACAGGAAAGTACTTATACAAGCATAACAAAATCAAAGACATGGGAATATGGGGTAGGGATGTGACATGCTGAAGTTTAACTGCATAATGTAAGAAAGTCGAACATAAACAGACATATGAAAAGTGTAAATAATCACGTAGTTTGGAGATGATATTTAAATCATGGACATACCAGTTGCAAACTCAAACAGTAAAGCAAGTAGGGCAGATAGAATCCTATAGCTTAGCCTTGGCTTTCAGCCGGCTAAACCCAAACAACAGAACGAGCAGAGAAGAGAAGAAAGAGTTTAGTGAGTGTGAACTTGCAATTGTTCCTCCTCCTTTTTTGAAATAAAAGGGGTGGGTTTTTTTATAGTTTGAAAGTAAGCAGTAAGTAAGGCAAGAAAATAACTTAGTATCAAGTCATAATCAATTAGGGAAAGGACTTCTTTTAATTAAGGAATCGGACTTAAGGTAATAAAACAAAGTTTCATTTATGGAAAGAAGAATCAAGAATAAATTGTAAAATAAAGGGTAAATACATATAAAGTTTTGAAAGATACACGGTTTTAAGCAAATAAGGCAAGAATAGAATCACTAATCACATAGTAAATCAAGGAATTAGGGATTCGAGATCAGTATTGAATTCAGTCAGAGAATAGGTCCAAGTCAGTCAAAAAGAAAGAATCAAAATAGATTCATAGGAAATCAACCCCCAAAATTAGGGTTATTTTGAAAGGAAAATGTTTGACTATGCAGGGCTAAGATTAAACAAACAGTGTAGTCATGTGATCAAAATAGAAGAATATAGATATGCGAGGAATAAAAAGGTCTTGCAAAGC
This sequence comes from Nicotiana tabacum, assembly GCF_000715075.1. Classification (NCBI taxonomy): domain Eukaryota; kingdom Viridiplantae; phylum Streptophyta; class Magnoliopsida; order Solanales; family Solanaceae; genus Nicotiana; species Nicotiana tabacum. The sequence continues at coordinate 139,303,063 of NC_134082.1, forward strand.
TTAGCAAGAATCAGAAACATGAGATGGGTTTGGAGAATTAGGGTTTTGAAATCAGGCAGGTAGCAAACAATCGCACACAAGTAGTTTGAAAAATTCTCCAAAATCTAGGGTTTCTTCCACAAGTCAAGTGTAGAGTCGAAAGCATATAAAATCAGGAAAAAATAAACTCAGGAGGTCCAAAGAACACAAACATTCATGGAAACCTAAGTAAAGAAAAATACAGTAAAGAAATTACTCGGAAACCCTAGGAGGAATTACAATAAAGAAAAATACACAGAAATCATAGTGAAAACATTTAGGAATTATAGCAAAGCCAAATAATGCGAGAAATCACAGTAGACCAAGTAGAAATCACAGAAACCCTAAGTTTTGAGAAGATGAACAGTTTTGAAAACAAAAAATCGAAAAGATGTGAAAAATACTTAAAAATCCTAGAAAATAGCACGGATCTGAAGTAGATCTTAGAGAGAAACAAAAAAAACCTCGAAGGCTTAGGGTTTCAGAGAAAACCCTAGAAAAAATGAGAAAGGTCTGTAACGGGCTGGTCCTGAGTCGGAGATGGACTCACAGGGCTAGGACTCGCCGGAGATGAGCCGGAAATGGCCATAGAAACTGAATCGGAGAGATTCTGAGTCAAGGTCTTCAAGGTCGGACTCTGAAACCTCGAGCAAAAGAAGTATAGAGGTACGTGGGGGTAGATATAGGTTACACAGGGCCTGGGAAGCCATGATTTCCGGTGGAACGAGGTCGGAGATCAGCGGAGAGGGCTAGGGTTTCAGAGGATGGTTGAGAGTGTTTTGAGAGATGAGGGGATACAAGGGCGGCTCATTTGTGTAAATGATTTAGGGTTAGGGGTCTTGTGGGTTTAATTAAGGAAGGGGCTAACGTGGACCGTTGATCTAAATAATCAACGGCCACGATTTAAAATGAGGATTCGGGCGGGTTATATTAATAGGGTGTGGGTCGGGTAATTAATGAAATTGGGTCGGAATTGGGTTGGATTGGGGTTGAAATTGAGGGTGCAATTTGGGCTACAATTGAAATAAAAAGGGACTGCAATTTAAATAGCCAATTTTCCCCGTTTTGATTTTATAAAAATAGTAAATAGTGTTTAAAATCAAATTAAAAATACCGAGTTAATAAAAAATGCATAAGTATTAATTTAAAAATATTAGAAATGATTTTGTGATTACGAATGCTATTAAATCGAGAAATAGGCTAAAATTGCAATTTCATGCAATTTTAGTTTAAAAATACCAAATGGACTTGTAAAATTATGCAAAAATCATGTAAATTATATTTTGTGTAAATGCGAGAATAAAATAAATTATTCGCCAAAATGACAAGTTTTGGGAATAATTATTGGTTTTTATAGTGCAAAATAGGCCTCAAATTGGTTTGAAAAATCTTTAAAATTTTGGGAAAATACCAAAGCCTTTGGGCGTGCTTGTATATGCATACATATGCTATTTTGAAAGTATTTTGAGTATAAAAATACATAGGGAAAAATTGGGTATCAACACTAGCGACAAATAGATTTGGAGAGATTTAATACCGATAAATGCCTTATTTCATTTATATAATAAATAAGGCGAACCTAAAATGAGAAATGAGTTACTAATGGAATTTGCCTTATTACATTCCAAAATGTTTCAGAAAAACAGCTAAATCTAATCTACTTGGTTCTGGAGGGACCTTCCCCATATTTGACTTTCTTGGCTCTGTCGATCAAATTCCCCAGGTTGTGCATGTCTAGCAGTAGGTATGCCCTTGCTAGGTGTCCTACCTCATTGCCTTCGCATTCTAACAGTCTGCGACCCTTTTCCTCATCTTCCCTTCTAGTTCTATTAGACCCTGCTCTAAATAATCCAGCCTTTCTGTCGATCTTGTAGCTATTTCCTTCCACTCGTTAATTGACTCCATGTCGAACTTGTGTTGCTCCAAGTGCCTGGCTTCAGATTCAAAGACTCTCTTGCATAGCCTCTCATATTTAACTTGGGGTTCAGTGACTTCATCTATGACCTTGTTTCCTTGACCAACCCTTGGCTCGACTATTCCTGCTATGTTTGTTATCTTCTAACCATGAAGAGTAGAAATACACATGGCCTACGTGATATCAATCTGGCTCGACGATATCCTTTTCCACAATAATCTTCAAATTCCACATGTTCTGGGCCTCACATTTGTATGGAATGACGTCTCCCTAAAAATCGGCTCTGTAATGACTAATTTTGGAGAGTCGTGGTACAACTTGCTTTTTACCAGCTTGTCTCATGACCCTGATAGGAACATAGGGATGTATTCCCCTTAACCCAATTAACACCAAATGCAGAACATCCCTGGATATGATGATGAATTCATCAGTAGGGAACCACTCAAACATCTAGTAAACCTGGTCCTCGGTCAAATTGCTGAAAAATTATGCCCACTCTGTAGCATTCTCCGGCTGTACAAATCCGTCTGGGACAAAGGTCATTCTTTTAGGATGGTGGAAAGCTATGTGATCATTCCATGGTCTCCGTGGAAACTCTTGGCGGTGTTGACCCCTTTGAAGATGTTCTAACAATAAAATATGTAGTAACAAGTTGCAACCCTCAAAATGTTTGAACCCTTTCATGCAACGATCCAGAGCCCGGTATATGTCTACTACAATTATTGGAATAATAGTATAGGTTTGTCCCTCTATTCCTTCCATTAAAGCTTTGATTACCATGGCCAACCTGGTGTGAATTCTGTCCCCTTGGCTTGGGAACACTATCATACCCAAAAAGCATACGATGAATACAAAAACCATACGATGAGTCCAACCTAGGGAAGTGATGGAGAATTCATCATGAAAGATATAATAAGATTTGCCATGTCCATATCGTTCATAGAGGAAGTCGAAGGGTATATAGGACTTGTTCAGGCACTCCAAGTCCTTATTCTTTCTCAGACCCATCATCTTCAGGAACCCCCTAATATTGCGGTTTTCTGGTACTAGTAAACTAGGACTATCCCATGGTAATCTAGCGAATTCTCCTATTTCCTCTAAAAGAGGAGTCATTTCTATATTGCCAAAACGGAATACAGCTCTTTCTCTATCCCAGAACATAGCAACAGCTTCGATCAACATACTTTTTTGTTGGATGTCCAATAAGGAAGGTAAATTTCCAAGAACCCTTTTCACGTGATTTTTGTCGCTCGGTAAAAGGGTTTCCCACAAATATAACAACAACGGTGGTATACTTCGGACCATACCAAACCTAGGGACTTCGTGCCTCATTTTCTGCAAAATAAACAGAGTTAGACCCTTGCCCCCTCTGGATTCGACTACTTACTCATTAACGATTAGCATGTTGGCATTTATCTCTCCAAATAATGCACATATCGTGGTTTTGGGCAAGGCTTTTTTAGAGGGTTATTATGCGGACATCATATTAACCCCGACTAGGTTTAACCATGATGTATGTACAGTTATTATCAGAGTAAAGTTTCTATAGAAGTCTAGACTGGTACCCTCAAGCGGACAACTTGAGAGGGAAAGGCACGGAACCGTCGAATGCACCACTGATTGACTAGTTTTACCGCAAATAAGCCTTTTCAAATTTAAAGGGTGATTTTACGAAGAACGCAGACACTCATCAAGCGCCGCTATGGTATTAGTATGCACGAGTGGAATATGATGTTGAGCATAAAATTATGCAAAAGAAAATAACACGTTGCCACGTATTTGCACGATGAATAATGATAAATGCGGTATTTAATAATTGTAAAGACATTTAAGAAAGAAAAACAAGGAGACAAGTTAGTTTCCATAGTAAAGTGATAAAACAGGGAAGCAAAATGAATGAAGATAGGAAAATCATTTCAAATAAAGTGGGAAGGGGAAGGGGTATGCAATTATTAACGGAATAATAAAAAAAATCTTAAAGGCTAATTCACAAACAAGTTCGTTATGGTAATAGCCTAAAGATATCCCCAACAGAGTCACCATGCTATTGTGCCCCCTTTTTCTCGCGAAATTAGGTTTCGACATTTTTGGGACAACTCCTTTTTTGAGGGTAGGGAATTGGAAGAGTCGCGACATAATGGATTAAGGTGCGTTAGAGCACCTAGAGCAAATAACTCATACAACCAGTTTACATCACCAGAGATCGGGTAAGGGCTCGAAATTACCTTAAGGGGAAGGTGTTAGGCACCCCTCGACGTCCACAACGGTGGGTCCCGGCCGAACTTAAACTAAGCAAATTAGTCTAAAAAAGGAAGAAAACAATTTGAACAAATACAATATTCGATTTATTTTAAACGGGAGTGGAAGGGGTGGTCCTAAGTTTATAGCCTATAGGATCATTCCATGCAATACTTCGTCCCTCCCCAAAGACGGGGTGTTACTCATTGCATTAGTTCACGGGCTATCATCTCCTTACTACCCAATTACTATCTTTATATTGTTACTTAAGCGCATTAGTTGATTCTAAACCGTACCCTATGCATGCACTACCCGCCCCTTTCCTATGGCCCTGGAGGTATTAAGACCTCTATTTGGGATGGTTTTAGACCAACGTATGTTACTTAAAAATGTGAAATATTGGTGACAAACAAAACAAATAGGACTTGCAGATAAAGAACAAGTATGGCTCACCACATTGACCTCCACACATAGGCAACAAAAGCACGTAATTGAACCAGCAAACTTTATTAATTTGGGATCCTACAGGTATGATATCTATGTGAGAAAATAGAGTGTAGAGACAAATTTGTTGAGGCGAGCATTAAGCCTATTTGTTTGCCTACTGATTTTATTCAACATGAATTGGGGCACTTTAAGCAGTAATGTCACAATTATAAACCCAGAATTATTAAGTCCTACAGATACATTACCTAAATGATTGAATTCAGAACAGAATCCTATAGGCATGAATTTTACGAGCTTATCAATTATAGACCCGTAGACATGATTTCTAAGCATAACACTGATTTTAACTCGTAAAAAAATAGACTTTTATTTCCTATAGGCATGCTTTCTGATTACTGAATTGACTTAAACCTTATAGGCATGACTTCTAAATTGGAAACTATTTTTTGGTCCAATAGGCATGATATCTATTGCTGGATTGATTTAAACCCTATAGGCATGATTTCTAGGTTTGAATTGACTTAAATCCTATAGTCATGATAGAAATTAACAGATGTCAGAAAGGATAATTAGCTCAAACAACAAGGTCCTATAGGCATGATTGCTAATGCACATTTGTTGAAAATATGTATAGATCCTATGAACATGATTTCTAATGTACAGAATTGAACGAAAGTCCTATGAGCGGGATCTCTACTATGCAAATGTAAAATACAGAGTCAACATGATCATGAAAGTCCTATAGGCAGGATTTCTAAACACAACATAATACTCACATACTTCAATCAGCATAATTGAATCCTATAGGCAGGATTTCTACCCAATTTTAACAAAAGATATAAGAAGAAACCCCTCAGCTTTACTAAATATCCCCAAATCTGTTATTACATAGTTAGTACAGACCTGAAAAGCAAAATGAATTACATAATGGTAGCAATTACACTATAAGGAGCCTTTCTAGGTCCAAATAAACCTGGGAACCAGATAGCAGCTTTGATGCTTAAAACAAATTCACCCACATCACATTAGGACCAGGATTCCAATGTGTCAAAGTTCCCAAGGTCCTCAGGGACCCCGGGCAATGCTCACACCAGAACCATACCTTTCGAAAGAGTTCATGAAGAGATTGGAAAACCAGCCCCCAGTGTGTCAGAGTTCAGATGAGTGTCATGGACCCTAAGTAGTGCTCACACTGGGGTGGTTGAGAACCTTAGAGACTAAGAGTATGCAAAAGAGGGAGGGCCAAGTTTAAAAAAAAAAGATAGTTGGATTTCAGAATAACAGGATTAAGAACATGGAGTTGCAGGCAGAACTTTACCAAGGAAACATACAAATTCATGCTTGAAACACATATTCGAATAAGTTGAAGTTTAGTTAAGCTAAATACTCATGCTAGTAATTAAGAAAATCATGGTTTAATCAAAGAAACAATCAGGCCAGAACATTACATATGAGCTCAAACAACAAGCTAACTGATTACATATCCCTAGTGTGCAAAGTTCAGAACAAGTATAGAATTAACAAGAAAGGCGTAAGACTACTAAACCTTAGGCTAAACTATGAAATGGATTCATATTATTTAGAACAAATTAGTTCTAAGTTAATAGTGCTACTAGATGAGATCACCTAATCAGTCATGCTAGGAATTGAAACAGACTAGACAAGCAAAGCATAGGGAAGAGAATTGCAAAGGTTAGGCATACCAGTTAAATGAGAAAGCAAGTAAGTATACCACATCAATGAGGTTCCAGAATAATTTTAGCCTGCCAAAATCAAGAGATGTTTAGCATAGAAATCAGAACAAGAGAGAGAAAGAGAGCTTAAGTTTGTAGTAGTGAGAATAAGAGAGTTTGAGTCTTTTCTAGAGGGGAAACAGAAAGGGTTTAAATAGCACAAAATTAGAGTATACAAATAAGGTAATAAGTCAATCATGCATATACAAGGAATGAAAATAATTTCATAATCAATTTAAGTCGGCTTCAATCAATTAATAAAACCTAATAACATGAAATCAAGCAAGTCTTACTACAGAATCAATTAGTGTTCAAGTACCTGATCAAATAAGGTAGGAAAATAATGAGAACATGTAAATCGAATAAAATATAGGAATATCAGTACCATACAAGAAAGGAAAGACTGGAATCTCAGTAAAGATTTCAAAAGCCTTAGTTTTTTGGGGTAAATAAAATTAGTCAATAGTAACAAAGAGTTGTAATAAAAGGCATAGAGACACATGAACGGCAGTATTAAAGAAAAATGATTAAGAAATCGAAGCCAAATTAGATCTAGAAAGATCTGAAACCCTAATTTTGGGTAAAACACCAAATCAACCAGAATGAAAGGAGAATAACACAGATTTGTACCAAATAAACATATATAAGAGTTTATTAAATGAAACTCATAACCAAATCAGTTTTAATTCAAGTAAAAGAAAGGGTTTGAAACCTTAGGTTTAAAGAAATCGCAGAATCGGTAAAAAAAATCAACAGATCTATAAATAACATAGAAAATATAAGCAAAGAAAATATTTAAAAGACAGAGTTTAAACCAGATTTGGTTCAAATAAGAGAGGATCTGAAACCCTAACATTTAGGGCTTGACGAATCAAGAGAGATATGAAAGAATCATTACAAATAACATGTTTGGACTTGAGATTGTCCAGATTCAAAGAGAAAACACGAATTTAGACGGAACCAAATCGGAGTACTTGCCATATTTAGGCAAGTACCTAAGTTATTCCAGAATCGGGTACCAAATAAGGGAAGAATCCTAGAATGGTAAGGGAGCAATGGAAGAATCCCATTAGAATAGAAAGTTTTGTGTGTGTGTGTGGGGGGGGGGGAGACAACGGGTTAGGGTTTGAGAGGGTGAGAGGTCAGGACGATAGGATTCAATGACGGCGGGTGGGGAGAAATGAATTAGGGTTAGGGGGTTAGGTTAATTAAAAAGGGGCGGATGAATGAGGGTCGTTGATGTTGAAAGATCAACGACCAGGATTAAAGAGGGAAATTGTGGTCGGGTAAGAACGGGTACTAGGTTAGGGTTAACGGGTTTTTGGGTATTGGGTATTGGGTATTGGGCTGGTGTATATAATTTGGCTAGGTTCGAAAATTAATTAAGAAAAAGGGCTAGATTTTAAATACCTAATTAAATCAGTTAAATAATTTATAAAAATAATTAATAAATAATAAAATAATATCATTTGTTCTTGAAAATATTTTAAAATAATTACTTAACATTATAAAAATATTAAAATTTATTTTTTCTATAAATAATGTAATTATGCATGTATATGAGTTATTATTGCAAAAATGTACAATTTTAGCCTTAGAAATGCAAATGCAATTATAAACAATGCAATTTAAATATTTAAGCACTATATAGGCATAAATAATAAATTTAGATGATTAAATCATCATAAAAATAATATGAGAGATAATTATTCGGTATTTGGTATAATAAAATTGCTGAAATAAATTGATTTAAAGCTTTTAAAATTATCGAAAAATTATAAAACACTTATGCATGTTTGTAAATCTAATAATAATGCATGTGCACTATTTTTAAAATATATATGCATATAAAAAATATATGAGGGAAAAATTAGGTATCAATACGTGTTTCGGCCTTGTCTCAACTCGTTTGTAATTGTATTCATTGATGATTTCCTGGTATACTCTCGTAGCCAGGAGGAGCATGCCCAGCATTTGAGGGTTGTATTGTAGCAGCTAAGGGAGGAGAAGCTTTATGCCATGTTCTCCAAGTGTGAGTTTTAGCTCAGTTCACTAGTGTTCTTAGAACACGTGGTGTCCAGTGAGGGTATTTAGGTAAATCCGAAGAAGATAGAGGTAGTTTAGAGTTGGACCGGACCATCCTCAGCCACAGAGATTCGGAGATTTCTTAGTTTAGCTGGTTATTACCGCCTGTTTGTTTAGGGTTTCTCGTCTATTGCATCGCTCCAAATTGACCCAAAAGGATGCTCCTTTCAGGTGGTCGGATGAGTGTGAGGCGAGCTTTCAGAAGCTTAAGACTGCCTTGACCACAACTCCAGTATTAGTTCTTCCATCAACTTCTGGTTATTATACAATATATTGTGATGCTTCTCGGGTCGGTATTGGGTGTGTTTTGATGCAGAAGGGTAGAGTGATTGCTTATGCTTCGCGTCAATTGAATCCCCATGACAAGAACTACCTTGTTCATGATTTATTGTTGGCTTCCATTGTTCACGCGTTGAAGATTTGGATGCACTATCTTTATGGTGTGTCTTGTAGGGTGTTTACTGATCATCGTAGCTTCCAGCACTTGTTCAAGCAAAAGGATCTCAATTTGTGGCATCAGAGATGGTTGAAAATGCTAAAGGACTATGATATTACCATTTTGTACCTTCCGGGAAAGGCCAATATGGTGGCCGATGCCTTGAGCAGAAATGCAGTGAGTATGGGTAGTCTTGAATTCCTTCTTGTTGGTGAGAGACCCATTGTAGTTGATGTTCATGCTTAGTCCAACCAGTTCGTGAGGTTGGATATTTCGGAGCCCAGTCGGGTATTAGCTTGTGTGGTTTCTTGGTCTTCCTTATTCGATCGCATCAGCAAGCACTAGTGTAATGATCCTCATTTGCTTGTCCTCAAGGACATGGTTCATCACGACAATGCTAGAGATGTGACTATTGGTGATGATGGAGTATTGAGAATGTAGGGACGAATATGTGTTCCCAATGTGGATGGGCTACGTAAGTTGATTCTTGAGAAAACCCACAGTTTGAGGTATTCCATCCATTCGGTGGTCGGGAAGATGTATCAGGATTTGAAACAACACTATTGGTGGAGGAGGATGAAGAAAGATATAGTTGGGTTTGTAGATTGGTGTGTCAACTATCATTAGGTGAAATATGAGCATCAGAGACCGAGTGGCTTGCGTCATAAGATATAGATTCTAGAGTGGAAGCAGGAGCAAATCACCATGGACTTAATAGTTGGGCTCCCATGGACTTCGAGGAAGTTCGATGCTATTTGGGTGATTGTGGATCGGCTGACCAAGTTCGTGCACTTCATTCATGTGAGTACTACTTATTGTTCAGAGCGACTGGTTGAGATTTACGTTAGATAGATTGTTTGCCTTCATGGGGTTCTAGTTTCCATCATTTCAGATAGAGGCACACAGTTTACATCGCAGTTTTGGAGGGTCGTGCAACGAGAGTTGGGCACTCAGGTTGAGTTGAGCACAACATTTCATCCTCAGGCAGACGGACAGTCCGAGCGCACTATTCATATATTAGAGAACATGTTACGTGTGTGTGTCATTAATTTTGGTAGTTCATAGGACCAGTTTTTGCCGCTCTCAGAGTTTGCTTACAACAACAGTTACCAGTTGAGTATTCATATGGCTCAGTATGAGGCTTTATATGGGAGGCGGTGTAGCTCCAGTAGGTTGTTTTGAGCCAGGTGAGGCTAGGTTTTTGGGTACAGACTTTGTTCAGGATGCATTGGACAAGGTGAAATTGATTCAGGAGCGGCTTTGCACGCAGTTGAGACAGAAGAGTTATGCTACAGAAAGGTCTGTGATGTGTCTTACATGGTTGGGGAGAAGGTCTTGCTGAAGGTTTCACCCATGAAGGGTGTTATGAGATTTGGAAAGAAGGGCTAGTTGAGCCCTCGGTTTATTGGGCCATTTGAGGTGCTTCGAAGGATTGGGGAGGTGGCCTATGAGCTTGGCTTTCCACCAGGATTATCGATTGTGCATCCAGTATTTCATGTTTCTATGCTTCGGAAGTATATCGACAATCTGTCTCATATTTTTAATTTCAACACGGTTAAGTTGGATGATGATTTGACTTATGATGTGGAGCCGGTGGCCATTTTGGGGCGGCAGGTTCAAACGTTGAGGTCAAAAGATATAACATCAATGAAAGTGTAGTGGAGAGGTTAGCCCGTGGAGGATGCTACTTGGGAGACCAAGCAGGACATGCGAAGAAGATACCCACACCTATTTGAGGCTCTAGGTATGTTTCTAGACCTGTTCGAGGACGAACGTTTTGTTTAAGATGGGGAGAATGTAACTATCCAGTAGGTCGTTTAAGGAGTTATAGCCCCATTCACCCATTTCTTGCTTCTTTTGTGTTCTTCAGCTCTTTTATGATATACCGGGTTAGTTGGTTCGGGTTTGGAGTGGTTTCGGAGTGAATTGAGACACATAGTTTCTTATTTAAAAGCTTAAATTGGAAAGTTGACTGGATGTTGACTTATGTGTAAAAAATCTTAGATTTGAATTTTGATGGTTCTGTTAGCTCTGTCAGGTGGTTTTGAACTTAGGAATGCGTCCGGGTTATTTTTGGAGGTCTGTAGAAGAATTAGGCTTGAAATGCTGAAAGTTGGAAATTTAGAGAGTTTGACCGAGAGTGAACTTTTTGATATCGACGTGTGATTGGATTTCCGGAAGTTGGACTAGGTCCATGGTGTCATTTATGACTTGTGTGAAAAATTTGAGGTCAATCAGACTTGATTTGATAGTTTTTGACGTTGTTTGTAGAATTCAGAAATTTCAATGTTCATTAGGATTGAATCCGTGTGTAAATCGTGTTTTTGTTGTTGTTGGAGGAGATTTAAAGATTCGACTAAGTTCGTATGGTGTTATGGGACGTGTTGGTATGTTTGGTTGAGGTCCTGAAGGCCTCGGGTGAGTTTCGGGTGGTTAACATATCATTTTTGGCTTTTGGAAGATGGCTGATAGCTGTTGGTATTTTTCTTCTAGTTTCCTTATTCGCGATCGCATAAGTTCATCTGCGATCGTGTAAGCTTATTTGGAGCAGAGGCGATTTTGTTCTATGCGATAGAGTAAGGAACGCGATCGCGTAAGTGTTTTAAGTTGTGCTTCGCGAACGAGTGGATGAGGTCGCATTTGCGTAGAAGGATTTGAGCAGTAGATGAGGGGAGGCTATTGCTCTATACGATCGCGTGGGGTTGGATGCTTTCGCGTAGGTTTGAGAGGTAGTAATTTGCGATCGCGTTGTTCCGCGTTCGCGTAGGGTAAATGTATGGGCAGACTGCTTTGGGCTTCGCGATTTGAGAGGCAAAGGCATCGCGGAGTAGGATTTTTGCTTGGTTTGAGGTGACTAACGATTCCAAACTTGGGTATGATGGTTCGAAACCCCGAAGTATGTGTTATGTGATTAGTATTAAGGTGACACACATTCCAAGTGACAGACGTGCGTGCGTGTATCGTGAAAATTGTGACCTGATGATTCCATGGCACCATTTAGTGACTCTATCCTGTTGATATCCATGCTTTCATGATGTGATAAAGTAATTGAGCTGTAAATCATATTAGATATCATGTTTAGGCTTTATGCTGGTATTGTTGGGACCATTAGTGGCCGTTTCTTGCTGTCATCTCTCTCTTTCCATTAATATTCTATACTCAGTCATTTTCGTGCAGTTTTCTATTGTCACACCTCCTTTTTCCCTACACCCCGTAAAGGGTATAAATACAAGGGAGTTTTTCCAATTAAAGGACAATCGAAACGAGATTTATTGTTAAAAGATTCAGAGTCTCCACTTGGGAGATTTATGGTGTCCTAAGTCACCGGTTGAATCCCGAATCGAGGAAAAATTGACTCTGTTTAACAGTCCGCGAACCAGAAATCCGAGTACGGAATTTTGTTAACCCGGGAGAAGGTGTTAGGCATTCCCGAGTTCCGTGGTTCTAGCACGGTCGCTCAACTGTTATAATCGGCTAATTTTAATCAATTATGAACCTATGTGCAGATTTTAAACCCTTAACCGTTTTTAATTATTTTAAAGAAGATTGAACGTCGTTTAAAACATGTCTTTGGATTGCGCCGCATGAAATGCACCCGCAATCCTAAACATATTTTATGCAACGTTTTAAGATTTGATTTGGGTCACATGAAATGCGCACCCGAGTTTAAGAAAGTATAATTATTAAATAACGTGCCCTAAAGCAATTATGCATTTTTAACTTTACGAGGGCCATGGAAAATTCGCTATATGACACACCTCGAACTCTAAGGATCAAAATAAAATTAGTTACACGAAGGCCATGCAATTGTCATTTCATTTGGCACGACACACTTCGATTTATTCTAATCAAGAGGTCTCTTAAATTAAACAAAAGGGCCATGCACTATCTTCTATTTATTAGCACTCTTGAAATTATTTAAAAAATGACTAATTGAACATTAAGAGATGGGGGGTTGTTCAACTTAGGCGAATGGGCCTTAGTTAATATGGACTAATGATCAGAAAACTGGGCTGAAATGGTGTCAAAAGGTTCCAGATCCTATTTCCATGCATTTGGGCCCAAGGTGAGCCCAATTTCAAATCACCTGCAGCCACAACGAACTGGACTCATTATCGAGTCCTTACAGCGTGCAAGCAAGGGTCGAAATAACAGAAATTAACGCATGAAGAGCGAACCAATCATGAAGTGAAATCCATGTTTCATCCGATCACAAACACATACTATCTTAACAGGGAATGACGGATAACTAGCTCAATCAAATGCCCCAAAACATTGGTTTACCATGACACAAAATCAATCTAAAAAACAAACATTTTTACTCGAAAGCTGCTTTAATTTAGACAAGATGGTAGAAGGAAATCTGTGAAGTGTCCTACTGAACAAACATGAATCTTAAACTTCAAACTTGCAGTATCAGTGTTTACCAAAATAGTATTTGCATGAATTAATACATATACAAGCCAACATCTATATTCTAGTCCTTCAAAACACTAAAACCTGCTGCATTTTAGCAAACTATGACCCAGATTACAAAGCAGACATGAAGCTGTGCAATTAAATCCATGATTCACATGTCATACTGAACAACACCTACAAAGTCTATTCATACACCTTCTAGACATGCTCTTTAATATTGAAATTGAACCTTTAGTTCCAAACACAAATCCCATTTCATACTATACCAGTGACAGCTCAATTAACAACCAACAACACAAATATACTATATGGTATTAGACAGTAAAAATCTGAGAAAAACTAGATTAAACACAACTTGAATTCCATGGAATTTCCACTCGATTTACATGATTAGCATTTAGTCAGTGCTTCTGGGCTATGGATATACCTGGAAATAGAAGAGGGGTAGTGGAAATGCAAAGTCAGCAGTAACAGAAATTCACCCAGATTCAACAAAACCATCAATGAAATCAGTCCAGAAGAGAGGAACCCATTCCCCAACTCAAATCAAGGCTTTCATTACCCGAGTTCAAACCATTTTGAACCTCAAATAGGATCAGGTAGTCTTCAGCAGTAAAAGAAACAAACTTCAAAAGTTCTAATCAGAATTTTAATGAAACAGTGATTTTTAGCTGTTTTGGTCTTTTCCAAAAATCTTTATTTTTTTTCAGTCTCTCAGCTCTGCCTTGAAAGGCAAGAAAATGATGCCTTTATAGGAAAGAAAACAGGGCAGCCTTAAGGGTTCAGTTTTTATTTTAGTCCTTTTCAGATTTTCCTTTTAGGTTAGGAGCCCTTATCCAATTTCCCTTTTTGTTTATCTACCCCTGGTTCAAATTTCAATTGGTTAGGCAATCCCCCTCCCCAGCTTCCTAGAAGCTTCCCAATTTTGTTATGAAAAGATTCCCCAACCTAGACTACCCAAACTACCCCCCTATGACCCTGTTGTTACCCTTCTAACCAAACATAGCCTGGGTCCAATTGACCCAAGTTAATGGGTCCAAATAAACCCAATTCAGTTCCTTTTGGGTTCAATTTTTAGGTATCGATTGAAATCAGTCAAAGACTCAACATTCTAAAAAAATCTGACCTAAAATTAACCAAGAGAAAAAGACACGAGAACTTTTAAACCAAAGCCCAAAACCCAAAAAATAAAATGATTCACCCCATTCTAAACAAACAACCAGATAATTTTGTTGACTAACAAACGGGTCATGCATGCATAACAATAGACATGCTATGAAGAAGTAGAAACACAAACACAGAAACGAGATGAAGCAGGAGGACTTTAAAAGGCAGAAAAATACAAGAGAAGAGCCAACAAAGATGTAAAGATACCTAATGGACTAGCCAAGCCTTATAACTCTTCCTCAAACCCTCGATTTCGACCGAAAAGGGCCTCAATCACATGTTCTCAGACGAAAACACATGACCAAGGTCCATTTTGGTCTTAATCAACACCAAATCTGCCGATTCTAGAGTTTGACATTTTTAGGTCTCACTTTCAGCTTAAGATTCGTCAAGCTCGGGGCATGTTCGAGAGAAATTGGTCCGGGATTTAGAAAGAGGGGAGTGAGGGGGTCATGGGGTGTTGTTTTGGTGGCAGTTCACGGTGGCGCCGCTGGCTTGGAGCGGTGGAAAAAGGGGGCGGCGGGCTAAGTTTTATTGGTGAGAGTCTCAGGGGAGGGCTGAACAGGATGGAATGAAGGGGGGTGGGGCGACGTTTGGACATATAAATATCCTCACCTCCCCAGTTCTGATCCTTCCGATCAGATCAATTCAACGGTCCAGATGAAAGGAGCTGAAACGACGTCGTTTGGTTGAGGGGGAAAATCGGACTGGGTTGGACACGGGTTTGGGCTGATTTGAACGGGTAAGGGGAAAGGATTTTGGGCCTGCTTATTTTAACTAAAGGCAGCCCAATATGTCTATATATTCTTTTATTTTCAAATAAAAATATTTTTTCAACAATTCTTTTCTTTCTCTTTTTTTTTTAAAACTAAATTAAAAATAAAATAAAATCCTAAAATCTAATTACCCCATCAAAAAACTACTTAAACCCAAACAATAATTGTCATAATTGATTAAGAAAGTAAAAAAAAACTACTTGAAATTCAAAATTAAAATTAAAAGTGCAAAGTAAACTATTTTTTTTATTTTCACATTTCGTGCAACAATTAATTTTCTAATTAATCCTAAAATGTAAAATTAAACCTAAATGCAAATGCAACATATTTTTGTATTTTTCATGAATTAAATAAAATAAACGTGCACAGATAAATGCAAATAATTAACAGAAAATTCCACGAAATCCAACAAAATTGCAAACACTGAAAGAAATTATTTTGTTTTGAATTTGTTGGAGTAATACATATAGGGAAAAAATCACGTGCTCACATCTATCATATCTTAATCTCAGTTATTTCTTGATTCATCATATCATTGTTCCGGGTTTGTTTTAATGACATTGTGAGCCCTTGGGTGAGACTGGAGAGGTTGATGACTGAGTGAGGCCGAAAGCCTGGTTATAAGTGACAATTATTGGATCGGGCTGCATGCCGCAACGATTATATTGATGATTATGATAGCGCTGGGGCTGTAGGAGCCCCTCCGAAGTCTGTAACATACCCCAGTGAGCGCGAAAGATATTATTAAGGGATGAATTTCCCTGGGCATGGATTTGTCCGAAATACTTGATACCTGGAGATGGATTTCTCCACAGGGTTGGATTGCTCTTTTTTCTCGGTACTGGGTGACTTACAGTCAGTGTTGTATATGTTCCGGAATGGATTTCCCTGGGCCGGATGGCCATATACAGTACCGAGTGGTTGAGCATTTGAGAGTGGGCGCACATTGTGCATTTTATATAGTTCGTGCATTGACATGTAGAGATAGCTGAGCTGTATACCTTACATTGTTCAGATCTGTATTTACTGTATTGCCTTGAACTGTCTATTTAACTTGAAAGCATGCCTACGTTTCTGCATATTTATTTCTATTATATCTGTTGCGGTTGAGTTTATGAGTACCTTTCTGTCCAAAGTTTGGACTTGTTACTTACTAAGTTGGTGTGCTCACGTTACTCTCTGCACCTCGTGTGCAGATCTAGGCGATACCGGTCGTAGCGACGGTTGTTGATTGAGGTACCAGAATTTGGAGACTATCGAGGTAGCTGCATGGCGTTCGGGGGCCTTGACTCTCCATCCTTATCTTTTGTAGTATTTTCAATTTATTTCTCTAGACTCTATAGTGGATTATATTATGATCTAGACGCTCATGTACTCAGTGACACCCCGAATTTGGGCTGGATTCTATCGTATTTTGGGATTTCTTATGTTTCAAATAGTTTTTCTTAAATGTTAAATGCTTCCATTAATATTTTCAAACTTATTGTTGTTGTGCTGAGTTTGTTAAGTTGAGGCTGACCTAGTTCCACGATAGGCGCCATCAGGATGGTTGATTTTGGGTCGTGACAATAAATGTTATTATCTCATAGATTACCTTATTTATAATTACAAATGATATATAACTAAACTAATTAAATTTTCATGTTTGGAGGTTTATAACATAACCTATTAGTTTGAATTCACCTATTACGTCAATGCAATCACACTCATTTTTCCATCTAAATAAATGTTGTATCTAGTTGGACATTGTTATTATACATAATTTTTGTCTAATATAAATAATTTTGCTTTTGATAGTCCCGGCTAATTAACACGGGCAACGTACGTATTTTTAAACTAGTATTTGAGAGCTGCACTCAATAATTATTTTAGCATGTAAACATCATACAAACGATAAACAAAAATATATTTCAAATGAATAGAACTTAGTCTATAATTACAAATCACCATATACACTTAATCATTATTTTTCTATTAACGTTCGAAACTTGAAGCAATAAGGATAAAATATTATAAGTTAAAAGCTATTTGAAATGAATTATCATTAACTTTCTTTCTTTTGAAAATACTCAAACAAATAACAGATCTTTCAATTTTTTTAGTATATAAATTTATATCAACATTAGTCATTATTTAAGTTTATATTAATTACTATTTATTATAATTTTTAAGAGCTATAGGCCAACCATTTCATTCCTAAAACTAAGACTAAAAGATTTATATTTTCAATTTGTATTATTTAACAAATGATCGTGATAAAATAGTTTTTTGCTTGTTCGTTTCGATAAGTAATAAGTTTTATAAGATGTTCTTATAAGACTCTAGGACTTTCATTGAGCAGAATTTCATCACCTATCTAACTAGCTAAATGAGATCAATATTTATAGCATTAAAAAGTTATATTTATAATATTTTTAATAATGTTGGTTACCGTAAAAATTATAACAACAATTAAATTTGTTGATGAGACTCTAAAAATACGTGATCTATTTTTATGCTAGTTGTTAGGCAGTTGATGCTAGATATGTGAGACTTAGTGACAAAATAGAGTTAAGAAGAAAGCTATAATCGAACCGACAGACTAGTTATTGGGGGCCTCGAGCTTGTCGATTTTGGGCCTCGAGGTCGACTCCCGGGCTCGGGCTCGAGCTATCGTGGGCAATCGGGGTAGGCTAACAGTTACGAGATAGTTAAGGGAGGCTCTTTATGGCCAATGATAAGCAATAAATGAAGAATAAGTATGAAAGATAATAAACAAGAGCAACAATATCGAGGGAGTATGTTAGAGAGAAAAAAGAGAGAGTTCTTATATATTTCGTGTGTAACAATTGGAGCAACCATTGTTTAAAAAATGGTAAGGATTCCCTTTATATAGGAGGAAAATTCTAACATAGTACAAAATACATTAATTACAAAGATATGAGGATGTGACAGCTAGATATGACACCCTTATTCGGGTTTAGAGTACACCTGCTAGGCTCTGTCAGTCTTAGCCAAACGCCTTGGGAACTCCCCGTTTTTACCCTTGCCACGGTCAATATTGCCTCTAGGCCAGGCGTCGACTAGTCTCGAGGGAAGGAACTCAGTCACAACTTTGCAGCCTCGAGGCCTCGAGATGGTCTTCTGAAATGCCTTAATAACAAGAAATTGGACCCTCCGATTTCACCGTATACAGATAGTCTCTGCATTTCCTAGAACGAAGCGATGGGAAACGATTTTGATGCCCAACTCTTCGGGCTTCCCGCGACGACGTCATACTAATGTCGCAACCTATGATGTAAGCCTTCACGATAACTGGGACATCCCATAGACTTGTCTTTTCGACGTTATTCAATGCACTGAGGACCCCTCGTGGGCTTTTGTAATCGAATGTTTATGAATACAAAGATGTTTCCTAAACTTTGTCTTTGACTCTTGCTATGTTCCCTTTTATTTACATTTATGAAGAATCTGAATGTATAGATCTACCGGTCGGCGCCAATGTCGAGCCTGGATCAGGCAGATAAGCCCGGGTCTTTGGACCCCTTACTTCGAGTCGAATGAATGTAACGCTTCAAGCCTAAAAACCGTGAGTCACCACTTAGGCTCCGCGGTAATCTTTGAGGAGAAATTTGCTCAGAAGCCCGTGGATAGGGACCGCCTTTGAACTTTTGAGTGCAGTTCCCGAGTGGAGGTTTCAACTTAGAGTAGATAACCTTAAGGCGCTATAGATAGATCCTGGAGGAGGGTTTGTCCGAGCTCAGATGGTACCCCGGGGCTGAGCCCATACGAGTGGAGCTTAGATGCTTATTTCCTTGGGGCCTGATTCCCTTTTGGCGAAAGTCCCCGAGGTCGGGTACCACCTCGAGACCTGTAATGATGCCATTGGCTCCTGGATCCTAACTCCTTTCTTTGATGAAGGTCCTCGAGGTCGGGTACCACCTCGGGGATGATGATGTCGTCGGCTCCCTGGAGCCTATCTTCTTTTTGATGTAGATCCTCGAGGTCGAGTACCACCTCGGGATTGGAGATGATACTATTGGCTTATTGGAGCCTAACTTCTCTTAGATGGAGATCCTCGAGGTCGGTACCACCTCGGAATTGGTGATGTCATCGGCTCCTTACAACCTACCTTCTTTTTGATGGAGATCCTCGAGGTCGGGTACCACCTCGGGATTGGCGATGATGTTATTGGATTTTTAGAGCCTAACTACTTTCTGATGGAGGTCCTCGAGGTCGGGTACCACCTCGAGACCAGCGATGATGTCATTGGACTTTTAGAGCCTAACTCTTTAGGATTGGCGATGATGCTGTTGGCTTCTTGGAGCCCAACTTCTCTTAGATGGAGATCCTCGAGGTCAGGTACCACCTCGTGATTGGCGATATTGTTGGCTCCCTGGAGCCTATCTTCTTTTTGGTGGAGATCCTCGAGGTCGGGTACCATCTCGGGATTGGCGATGATGCCATTTCTTTCCATATATAGGGTCACTTCCGCTCCTTTGGAGATCTTACTATTTAGTTATCCCCACGTTTTGGCGTTGAGCCCTTAATTACCTTAGCGCTAAAGTATTTGTGGAGGTTCCTGCTTCATTTCTCTAGTCTCGCCATAGCCATGACTGCTACCTCGGGGTCTGTCCGGCAGGGAGGGGAGAGTTCCGCTCCTGGTGGTCAGGATCAACGAGAGTTTACCTTGAAGATTATTTCTTCGATAAGAGAGGAGCACCTTGAGTTAGTGAGGAGAGACTACGGATGGGGGGACAAGGTGGTGCTACAGGTAATTTTCCCGGATGAGGGCATCATGGATCCTGCCGATGGATTCCTGAATGCGTACATGTATCCTTTCACACTGGGCCCCCTTGACAGGGTTGTGCTAAACTTCTATTTAAAGTATCGAGTTAACTTGGCGTAGATACACCCATCGTTTTGGAGAATAGTATTGATGATGAGGTTCTTTTTGGAAAAGGCCAGGCTCGAATTTACGCTCAGTCATCTCATTAGGTTGTACTGACCCTTTTACCACCGAGGTCTGCTAACCTTGCGGTGCCGCTTGACCACGCCCGTTGTTGATCATGAGGAAGATGGAATTATAGAGTGGATAAGTCGGTTCGTTCGGGTCCGGAATGCTGACGTTATCCCTGCGGAACATATGCCATTCCTTGAGGAATGGAACTGTACACGTAAGTGGTACGTCCTATGCCTTCTCAAATTTGTTTATGGCACAGGCTAGTCTCGTAACCGTGTTTCTTCCTTTTCTATTGCAGTTTCATGGGCGCTGGGCGACATTCTTGATCTGCTTGGTTGGGTTCGGGAGTTGGCGAGCCACTCGACTCGCCAGGAGCGCAGGTGGCGAGCTTTGTTTTGGGGTAGATGGGAAGC
The DNA here is from genome assembly GCF_000715075.1 of Nicotiana tabacum. Lineage (NCBI taxonomy): Eukaryota > Viridiplantae > Streptophyta > Magnoliopsida > Solanales > Solanaceae > Nicotiana > Nicotiana tabacum. The sequence continues at coordinate 139,323,652 of NC_134082.1, forward strand.
AACACATCACGGTATGTGTTTGTACTACCTTTTCCCTCCCCTTCGTTCATTGTGAGAGGCATTTTCCCTTTCTACGTATTAATGCCGCTGTAGGTATCAGAGAGTCTTTTGAGGCGAGGCCATGCTCCTCCGTAGAGGGGGAGGGGTTGCCAGCTTCCGGGCTAAAGAATGACAGAAATAAGAGGGATATGCATTCGCAGGGGGGTGGCGCTCAAAGTAAGGTGGAACGGGGCCGGGGCTTCAAGACGGGAACACCATCTGAGCCTGCTGTGCCCGAAGTTCCTAGTTCTGGAAAGGTGGTTTCTCCGAGTGACCGTGCCTCGATCAGAGTTGATTCTTCCAGGGCTGAGGAGACTAGATTAACAGATGTGCGCTCAGCCTTTGAGGAAGTCCACCAGCTTCACATCGTGGTGAGTTTTGACATATGTCTTCTGAGTCTCACGTCTTCCTTTCCTTATCGAGTTTTCTTTTCCAGGCTTTTGACAGGCTTAGGTTTGAGCTGCTCCGTCATGGTGCCAGGCTACGGAAAGCTCTGGATGAGGACAAATCCCTTAGGATCTTTTGTGAGGAAAAGGAAGTCGAGCTGGCACACTTGTGATATGAGGCATGCCAGAGCTCGAATTACGAGAGCTACTTGATGGAGCAGGTATGTTTCTATCCCTGGCGAGTATGCATTCCGCCTTTTAACTTCTGAGGTTAACTCTTTGTCTATCCCAATTGCATAAAAATATGGAAGCCCTGGAACGTCTTTGGGATGAAGCCGACCGAGTCAAGAATGATTGTGATGAGCTAAGAGCTCGAGCAGAGGTTCAGGCTTTAGAGGAGAAGGATGCCTTGGCTAAAGTTCCTGCCTTCGAGGTTTAACTCTACTTAGCTCGTGATAATGCTTTAGTTCAAGAGGATATGATCACGAAGCTCGAATTTGAGCTTTCGAAGGTCAGGGCTGAGATCGTTGATACCCGGACCAGAGTAGTGCTGAGCCAAACTAAGACTGATGAGGAAATGGAAATTTATTTAAAGGACTCTACTGATGCTCAAGCCGAGTTAAGGAGGGTCCTCGATCACGAAGAGAGGATCAAAGAATATGTTCATTGCAAGTCTCGAAGAAAGATCCTCGAGGAGATCCGTGCCATGGGTTTTGTCCTCTCGAAAGAGTTGGCGCGAGCGAGGGCAGATGAGCGTGATGCTTGGTTACTCCTGTCTGACACCGAGGAGAGTGAAGATGAGGCCGGTAGGCCGTAGCTCCCAGGGGTAGGGTGTATATTTTGCCATTTTGTATGTAGCATTTTCAGAGCATGTTCGTAGATGGAGAATGTATTTTTTTGTGCATGTGTATAAAAGAAAACCTTGTAGTTTACTTCTTCTGTACCCCTTTTTGTGTCGAATTTGGCTAGGTGGACTGGTCTTAGAGTCGGTGAGAATCCTTAGATTCATGATATAGACCTGGGGCTCTTATGCGCTCGGTCGATGCAACCTTTAGTATAAGCTGGCGTTTGAGGTCTTATGCTTTACTCAACTATTTTGGGTTTGGTCCCTGAGTCGGATTCCGACTCGAGCCAATTTGACCCTCAAGTTTTTATGTTTGCATGTGTTGGCGACAATGGCTCTTACGCCCTTGATCGAAGCGATCTTTGATGTGCATGGCCCTAAGGCTCATTAGGCTGGCAACAATGGCTCTTACGCTTTGCCCTGAGGCATATGTAGTTAACTATTTTGGATTTAGTCTCCGAGTCGGCTTTCGACTCGAACTCAATCGACCCTCAAGTTTTCATGTTTGTGTGAGCTGGCGATACTGGCTCTTACACTTTGCCCTTAGGCATATCTAGTTAACTATTTTGAGTTTCGTCTCCGAATCGAGTTATGACTCGAGCTCATTTGACCCTCAAGTTTTTAGATTTGTGTGTGATGGCGACAATGGCTTTTACGCTTTGGGCCGATGCGGCCTTTTAATATAAGCTGGCGATAATGACTATTACGCTTTGGGTCGAAGCGACCTTTTATTAGCTTTATTTTCCCTCGTTAAGGACTTTTTGAAGTAATTTTTGTCTGACTCATCATCGGTTCAAGAAGAACCTCGATTTCAAGTCATTTCATGGCGATGATCGATCACCTCGTGAGGTTTGACTCGGAGGCTGAGTATCTCGAAGCCAATGATATGGAGTCGACATGGTCGAAGCTCTTTTTCCTATGTCGAGGGTAGCCTGTTTAACTGATTCTTTTCGTATTAAATTCGTAGTAATGGCCTGTGATTTTGTAGCGACGGTCGGGCGTCCCCGAGTCGCATTAGTTCGGCTGGTACAGCCGTAAGGCCATAGTCATTTGTGCTTGGCCGGAGCCATTTTTGGTCCCGAGTGTAGTAGTTTAGGCGTCTATATCAAGGGTATACCTTTTAGAGGTCTTACAAGTTCGATATATAGCGTTAACTTCGGGATCGAGTTTATGCCTGTAGTAAGGTCTTACAAAATTTTCATGCCTTTGAGGTCTTACAGTTTTGTTGATACTTGGTACAAGTATGATTCATGCCTAGCTTGAGGTCTTACAGTTTTGTTGATACTTGGTACAAGTATTGTTCATGCTTTGCTTGAGGTCTTACAATTTTGTTGATACTTGGTACAAGTATTGTTCATGCCTTGCTTGAGGTCTTACATGCATTGTTGTTGCCTTATGTAGGTCTTACGAGACCGAGTCTGCCCGCTTAGGGTCTTATGGCCTCAGGTTTTTCAATGAATGGTGATTGGCGATAGTCTCTGAGTCATCAAGGTTGCTCTGGCTCGGGATTTGTTACTCGTGAGCTCGGTATTACCTCATTGAGGGCTTATGATTTTGGAGATCCTGACCCTGACGTCATGCAATTTTGGAGATATTGACGCCAGTCCCCGAATGTTCGGGGCACTTTTAACCTTGGAGATGTTTTGTGATTTTCATGCTGCCTCGTTGAGGGCTTATGAGTTTGGAGTTCTGACCCTGAAGTCATGCGAGTGCCGAATTTTTGACGCCAGTCTCCGAGTATTCGGGGCGTTCTCGATGGAGGAATAATTTTTGCAAAATGCTGAGTTTCCTTTGGAAAATGAGATGTTTTGGCGAAAGGTATTCTTTGATTACTTGGCACAAATACATATGTCTCTTCCATCGGAGGTCCGGCTATGTGGACAAGGTTCATTCGATCGTTTGGCACGGTACATCATTTTCCTATTGGGACCCTATTTGGCATTTCTCAGCTCTTCCGAGGGGATGCCCTCCAGTGTTCGGGGTCGATTGTAAAAGAAGTCTTGAACACTTGTTGGATCTTTCTTAGGTAGCACATAGGTGTTGTCTCATTAAAAACCTTTCGGTAAAACCCTCTTCGGGACAAAAACTCGGTCGAAGGAAAAGAGTGCAACGGATGCTTTAAAACCTTAAGGTCTTCAAGCTGGGTTAGCGATTTTACTGCTTTGATCGGGCTCCTGCATAAGGGTTAGTGTGAAAAATAGAAAATGAAAAGGGAGACGGTCGTACCTTAATATGGGATGTGTCGGCGATGTTTCGAGGTTCGATATGTCCATGTCGATTGTAATAAGGACACGGTACGATCCTTTGTTATGTTTAATCAGGCTTAAACGAAGATGTATTTTGATTACCCTTTGGCTCTCTCAAGAGTGGAGGTATTGGTGCCGGTGCCACGTCATGCACCACGAACATTTCCCTTGCCGCGCTCTATTCCCCATAGACGATTTTAATCCTATCCTTTCTTGGGAATTTCATCATTTGGTGGAGGGTGGATGGTACTGCTCTCATGCAGTGTATCCATGGTCGTCCGAACAAGGCGTTGTACCTCATGTCTCCTTCGATGACATGAAATTTGATATTTTGGGTCGTTCCGGCCACACTGACTGGGAGGGTGATTTCTACTTTTGTTGTTTTATTTTCCATGTTGAATTCGTTGAGGACTCGAGTGGCGGGCACCATTTGGTCTAACAGTCCGAGTTGCTCTATTACCCTTGACCTGATAATGTTGGCTGAGCTACCTGGATCCATGATTACACATTTTATTTGAAATGTATTCACGAGGAAAAAGATTATTAGTATGTCATTATAAGGTTGAGACAAGGCTTGGAGTCCTCTTCGCTGAACATGAGGGCATCTTCGGGTACGTATCCCCGGGTTTGCTTTTCTCTGGTGATGGATCTTTTTGTCCTTCTCATTACGGGTTCCTGGGGAGCATCGACACCTCCCAAGATCATGTGGATAACATGTTGTGGCTCATTCATTTCGTTATTCTTGGCCGCCTCTCTTTCTCAGAACTGATTTTTGGCTCGGTCGCTGAGGAATTCCCGAAGGTGACCGTTGTCGAGTAACCGGGCCAATATCTCCTGGAGATGCCGGCAATCCTCGGTCCTGTGTCTGTACGTGTTGTGAAACTCGCATATTAAGTTATAGTTCCTTTGTGAAGGATATGACTGTACAGGCCTGGGCCATTTGGTATCTCTGATTTTGCTAATGGCGAACACGATGTCCGATACGTCAACGTTGAAGTTGTGTTCCGATAAGTGGGGTGCCTCAGTTGGACCCGCCGTTTCTATCGAACGAAGCTCTATTGATCAATCCCTGAGGGTTCTGTCCTCAGTCTATCCTTCGATTGTAGCGAGGTGGGTTGCGCCTCGAGTCGTTCTTCCTGTCTTCGGTGTATGGCTGATACCTTTCTTTGTTTGGCTTTGTATCCTTTGTTAAGAGCCTGCTTGGGTATACTGAGCTCGAGGGGGCTCTTAGCTGGTCATCCTCAACTCTGATTTTCAATTGGTATCAGTTGTGGACGTTCGACCAGGTCACGATAGGATACTTGACCGGATTCTCATTCTGCTGCCTCGAAGCCACTAAGATCCATTCATTCAGGCCTTGAGTGAAAGCCTACACTGCCAAGTCGTCGGAGACCGGTGGTAGTTCCATTCCTTCCATTTGGAAGCGAGATGCAAATTCTCGCAACATTTCGTTCTCCCTCTGCTTGATCTTGAACACATCAGATTTCCTCGTTGCTACTTTGATGACACCAGCATGTGCCTTTATGAAGTAGTCTGCCAGTATGGCAAATGAGTCTATGGAGTTGGGAGCTAGGTTTTGATACCACATCATGGCCCCCTTTGAGAGTGTTTCCCCGAACTTCTTCAGTAAGACGGACTCGATCTCGTCGTCTTTTATGTTGTTGCCCTTCACTATGCACATATAGGCATTAATGTGCTCATTGGGGTCTGCAGTCCCGTTGTATTTCGGGAGTTCTAACATCCTGATCTTCTTTGGAATGGGCTTCAGAGCCGCTTCCTTTGGGAACGATCTTTACACGAACTTCTTCGAATTCACGCCTTTCAGGACCGGGGGTGCGCTCGGGATTTGGTCGACCCAGTAGTTGTAGGTCTCGACCTTCTTGTCGTTGGCTGCTATCATTTTCTCGCCCAATTCGATCCTTCTGGTGAGGTCCTCGAGCATTTTTACGATAGAAGGATCAACTATCGACCCATTATTGCTTGATCTCTCCGGTACCTATTCGGCTGGAGGAGCTTTTCCCGGTGCTACCATGCTAGGACTTTTCTAGTGGCTTTGCAGCTGAGCAATAGCCAGCTGTTGTGCCTGCAACATTTCAAAAATAACATGGAGGCTAACCTCTCGTTCTTCCCTGATTGTGGTTTTCTGAGCTCCTTGTGGGTCTTCTTGGTGTACGCTTCTGTTGGTGCGTGAGCTGTCATCGACCTGCTGTGCGTCGTGCGAGCTCGCGTCCACTGGAATCGGTGCTGGTGCGTTCTTGAGGTTTCGTGGTGGCGCACCAATAATCGGAACAGCCACACCTTTTTCTCCATGGTTTTCAATGTTGTCATTTTCAACTGTATTTACTGAGCCATACATTTTGACCTAAAATCGAAGATCTTGGACAAGAAAAAGTGTGAAAGATAACTTGCATTGTGTAATGAAACTAGTAAGAAAATAATCACTATTATTTTTAGCCCCACGGTGGGCGCCAAACTGTTTACCGTGAAAATGGTAATAAAAATTAAATTTATTGATGGGACTCTAAAAATACGTGATCTAGCTTTATGCTAGTTGTGAAGCAGTTGATGCTAGATATGTGAGACTTTATGACAAAATATAGTTAAGAAGAAAGCTATAATCGAATCGACAGGCTAGTTATTCGGGGCCTCGAGCTTGTCGATTTTGGGCCTCGAGGTCGACTCCCGGGCTCGGGCTCGAGCTATCGTGGGAAATCAGGGTAGGGCCAACAGTTACGAGATAGTTAAGGGATGCTCTTTATGGACAATGATAAGCAATAAATGAAGAACAAGTATGAAGATAATAAACAAGAGTAATAATATCGAGAGAGTATGTTAGAGAGAAAAGAGAGAGAGAGTTCTTATATATTTCGTGTGTAACAATTGGAGCAACCGTTCTTTATAAAATGGTAAGGATCCCCTTTATATAGGAGGGGAATCCTAACATAGTACAAAATACATTAATTGCAAAGATATGTGGATGAGACAACTAGATATGACACCCTGATTCTGGTTTAGAGTAGACCTGCTAGGCTCTATCAGTCTTAGCCAAGCGCCTTGGGAACTCCCCATTTTTACCTTTGCCACGGTCAATATTGCCTCTAGGCCGGGCGTCGACGAGCCTCGAGGGAGGGAACTCGGTCACAGCTTTGCAGCTTCGAGGCTTCGAGATGATCTTCTGAAATGCCTTAATGATGAGAAATTGGACCCTCCGATTTCATCGTATTCAAATGTGAACACAATGTTCAGTACTTATCTGGTATTTTAAAAATTATTTACTCATTGACATGAAAAACACGTGCAAAACATGTACTGTAAAACTAGTATTTAAAATAATAACTATTGAAAATAGTTGGAGCCGGTATGTAATGGTTGCGTCGGGTTTCAACCACCACCACTACTAAGTTTTTAGCAATTTTGTAGAATATCAACGGTTGTTTTAGATTGCTGCTATCAATGTTTTTAATTGAATCACCACGCCAGGTGAAACAGGCAAATTCTAATTGTCAATTTTTATATTTGCATTTAATTTTATGCCTCATTGAAGAATACATCTAATTCTCTGTTAATCCGTCAAAAAATTCAGAAACATTAATAAAAGAATTTAAAATCAATCATTCATTACATTATAAGAAAGCATAAAACTTGTTCAGATTTAAATGTTTGTGAAATATCATTATGCAAAATGTAAGTCTAATGTATCTTATTAGCAAATACTCTACTAAGGTACTCTAACAATTCATTTATTCTTAAAGAGTGAACTAGGCAGAAAATAATGTAGAACTAGGCAGCTTTATTTAGACGCAACTGTATTAGGTATTCTGAATATTCAAGTTAGAGTTAACTTGAAGTTGTCGCAACAGTTAGAGACTGATTACCACAACGGAATTATAGGTAATCCTTAGGTTTATAAAGAATTTTGTAAATGCCGTTTGATTCAGTGATTTAGTGAAGTGTTGGGGAAAATCCTACTGAATAGTAGGTCAAGGTTTTTTCACCTTTTGAGCCGAATGTTTTCCACGTAAAAATACTTGTGTTCTTTACTTTTCGCATTTAGAATTTCCACAATAGTAGCATAAGGAACACATAGAAGAACCATGTCCTTCTATAATTTATGCACGCAAAAATTAGACACCATACAAATCACCCCCTCTTGTGTGGCATTGAAGTACAAAACATGCATTAGACAATGTGAATTTTTTACAAATGGATGATTAAATTTCAATTCATCTATAGAAATATAAAAATTGAGTGTAACTCAAAATAATGAATCATGGTATTGCATATTTACTAATCGTGCACTTTGAGATGGTGAATATCATTTGAATATTTCTCCTTAAAATAGATAGTTAATATTATATCTTCACATACTATAGGTCTTCATATCTTAGTTCTATGTCACGCAAAATTATCAGACTTTTAGAGATAAGGAGAGATATTTTAAATGTAACGACCTGGCTGGTCGTTTTGCTTCCTAGAATCCCGTTCAACTAAATAAGACTTCCCGTATTTACTTTTACTGATTTATGACTTGCAAGGATGGTTGGTTGGGATTTGTAAGAGTTTGGGTAGAAATCAGAACACTTGGTTCCTTAAGGTTGGCTTAAAAGGCCAAGTTTTATTTCGGTCAACATTTTGAGTAAACAACCTCGAAATCAGGATTTGATGGTTCTAACGGGTTCGTATGACGATTTTGGATTTAGGCGTATGTATGGATCAAATTTTGGATGACCCAGGAGCGTTTAGGTGCCTAATAGTGGAAGTTGATTCCTTAAGGATTTTGAAGTTCTTAAATATTTGGCTTGGAGAGGGTTTTTGTGTTATCGAGGTCCGATTTGAATTTTGAGACCAGGAATAGTTCCGTATTATCATTTAAGACTTGCACGCCAAATTTGGGGTCAATCAGAGTAGTATAAGCGCGTTTAGTTGCATTGGATGTGAATTGAAGAATTTAAAGTTCATAAGTTTGATTCAATTGGTTTTAGGGGGTGAATCTTAGATTTAGCGTTGTTTCGGGAATTTCGAGAGTTCGAGCGAGTCCGTTTTATGATCTCAAACCTTTTGGTATGCTCGGACGGGGCCTCGGGGGGCCTGAGCATCAATTGGACGAGACTCGAGTTGACTTAGAAAATTTTGTAAGGAGCTGAAGCTTCAAGTTGCTGTCATAACCGCACCTGCGGTTGACCAGCCGTAGGTGCGAGATGGCAGAAGCGGTCGATCCTTCACAGGTATGGCCCAAGGGGAGGAGCCCAACAACCACATATGAGGCTCCTCTTCCAAGGAAGCAGATCGCAGATGCGGCCCCGGCCAGCCCGGTCAAACTTCGCAGATGCGGACCTCTCCTCGCAGAAGTGAGATCGTAGATGCGGTCCCCTAACCGCAGATGCGGAAATAACTGAAGGCAGTGCCTTCATTTAATAAGGGAAATGTGTCATTTTTGACACATTTCATTCAATACTTGGGCGATTTAGGAGCTTCCAAAGAGGAGATTTCAACCTAGCATTGTGAGGTAAGTTATTTCTACATAATGTGAGTTTAATACATAGTTTAGGGATAGATTACACCATTTAAATTAGTGAAAATTGTGGGTTTAGAGTAAAACCTAGGGTTTTAATAAAACATGATTTAACCATGAAATTTGTTATGAAATGATGTAAAAATAATCTATTCTTGATCCTTAGGTTATGGGTAACAATTTTCCTCGAGAATTTCTGGAATTCGGGCACGTGGGCCCAGGGATAAATTTTAGGAAACTTGTATTTAGGGTTGGGGAATTACTTTAATAGTTAGAATATGAACTCCTGAGCTTGTATTGACTAGTTCTTACCTCGTTCGAATAGTTTTGGATCGTTCGACTCCGAATTGAGGTTTTGAGCGCGTTCTTGAAATTGGAAGTAAGCTTTGGAGCAAGGTGAGAGAACCTGGCTGGATACGGGCTGGGATAGTGCCGCCCATTCTTAACCAGTTCCTAATCTCGTAAGAGGGAAATAACCCCTTAGGTGAATTAAATAAATGTATGTGACTATCTGTGGGGGCTACATACGTACGTGGTGACGAGAGTCCGTGCGTAGCTACTATTATCCTAATTGTCCGTGTAGTTTAGGACCCGTATCATGCCATACTTGCAAATGCTTACGTTCTTACCCGCTACTGAGATCACTTAGGACATGCTAGGAATTGTTAATAAGTATAAACGAATGTACGTACTTACTTGAGAATTTGTATGAATTTATTTAACTATAATTGAGCAATGTGTGCTTACTTGATAATAATTGCTATTTGTGGATCAGGACAATCACCTCAGTAGAAATAAATGCATATATGGTTCGTGCCATTCAACCCTCTGGCAGTGCAAAACTATTATTATGTTGGACCAAGCCGAACAACCTCAGTTAACCCTCTTCTGAGTCGTACATCAGCATACCAAAGTCTATTCTTTTGTTGTTGTTATGTACTATCTATTCTGTTTCAGGCAGCAGGATAGTGGTATTTTTGTACATTCTACTAGTTGCTCTACTACTTGTGATACTAGTTCCTGGCACACACTTGTAGACTATTATTTTGGGATGTATTTATATTATTATGAGCTTGTTAATTATCGACTGTTTAAAAGCATAACTGTTAAGAAAAGTGTTTGGGTGGTTTTGGTAAAATAATGAGAACCCGGTAGTTGAATTAGGGTTGGCTTTCCTGACAATAGTGTCGGGCGCCATCACGACCTACGATGGAATTTGGGTCATAAAAACATGGTATCAGAGCACTAGGTTCACTTAGGTCACACAAGATGTGGGAAAACTTAATAGAGTCTTGCGGATCGGTATAAAGACGTATGTATTTATATTCGATAGGCTATAGGGTGTTTGGAAACTGCTATTTATTCTTCTTATATCGTGTAGTTAATGGTATACTAAATTTCCATCTTCTATTCTGTTGTAGATGGTGAGGACGCGCACGACAGACATTCTAGACCCGGGAGGAGCTGCTCCCCATATTGCTAGAGGCCGAGGCAGAGGCTGGGGGAGGGCACCGGCCCGATGTAGGGGGCGAGGGCGTCTTAGAGCTACCCAAGTGGCACCACCGGCGGATCCTTAGAGGATCCCATCATTGAGAAGTAGGGCGAGGTGCCCACCACAGAGGCATCCCCGGTAGATTTCATGTCAGCACCGGGTTTTCAGGAGGTCATGGGCCGTATGTTGCGGTTCATGGATACCATGACTCAGGCTGGTTTATTTCCAGCAGACCCAGCCATATCTCAGGTGGGAGGGGGAGCACAGACCCCTACTGCCCAGGCTCCTGGTCATGCTGATCTAGTGTATTAGACCCCCGGTGCACTACCCGCGGATGGAGCTCAGCCAGTTGCCGCAGTGGTAAACGAGTTCAGACCGATTGCGGGCGGTGATCCGCATAAGTTATTGGATAGATGGACTAGGCTGCACCCTCCTCTCTTCGAAGGTGAGCGTCATGAGGATGCTCAAGATTTCATTGATAGGTGTAGGGACAGACTGCATATCATGAGGATATTGGAGTCTCATAGGGTTGACTTCACTCTGTTCCAGTTGGAGGGCAGGGCCCGTAGATGGTGAGAGCCCTATGTTTTTGGCAGGCCAGTAGGTTCTCCTCCAATTACTTGGAGTCAGTTCATACAGCTTTTCCTGGATATGTATATTCCACCCTCTAAGAGGGAAGAGCTGCAGTATCAGTTTGAGTAGCTTGAGCAAGGTTAGATGTCAGTGACCAACTATTAGGCGAGGTTTTTGGAGTTGTCCCCCCATGCACTGATAATACTTTCTACTAACACAGAGAGGGTGCAAAGGATTTTTACAAGGTTATGTTCTGGTATTAGGGACAACATTGCCCGAGAGGTGGAGTTGGAGACTTCTTATCAGCTAGTAGTGGAGATTGCTCGGAGGATTGATGGCTACCATCTGAAAGGTAGAGAGCAGATGCAGCAGGACAAGAGGGCTCGATTCTCTGGAGAGTTCAGAGGTTCTAGGCTAGGGGCAGAGGTCATTTTAGGAGGGGTCAACTCAGCATTCCCCCATATTCAACACCACCACTTCCTCAAGGTACTCCAGCGCCCCCCTATGTTAGCGCTATTTTAGAGAGTTCTTACCGCCTGCCAGCTATCTAGGGTTCTTCCAGTGGGTATTCAGGTCCCCATTCTTCAGGTTCCTACTTCAGTGCTATACCGGAGAGTTCATACTGCCCACCAACTATTCAGGCTTCTTCCAATGGGTCTATAGGCCATCAGGATCATATATCAAGGCAGTAGGTTGCCGCTCCGAGGGGTTGTTTCAATTGCGGAGACCGTAGTCACATGAGGAGATACTACCCCAAATTTCGGGGCAAGGTAGTACAGCAGGGTCAATAGCCTATGATTATAGCACCAACTATTTAGCTACCCAGAGGTAGAGGACAGACCGGTAGGGGCCATCCTAGAGGTGGAGGCCAGGCAGGGAGAGGTCAGCCAGCTACTGCTCAGTCAGGTGAAGTCCAGCCAGCTGGCTTTCCAGCCATATTTTATGCTTTTCCGACCAGACCAGAAGCATTGGCCTCAGATGCCATTAACACATGTATTATTTCCATCTGCGGTAGGGATGCTTTAGTGCTATTTGATCAGGGTCTACCTATTCATATGTATCATCTCTGTTTATTTATTTTCTGTATATTCCTCGTGAGTCCTTGGGTACTCATGTTCATGTATCCACTCATGTGGGCGATTTTGTGGTTGTAGATCGGATCTACCTGTCCTGTGTGGTCATATTCTATGGTTTTGAGACTAGAGCAGATCTTCTGTTGCTTGATACGACCGACTTTGAGGTCATCCTAAGCATGGACTTGTTTTCCCCGTATCACACCGTCCTAGATTACCATGCCAAGACTGTTACTTTAGCAATGCTAGAGTTGCCAAGGTTGGAGTGGAAGAGTTCCTCAGTTAGTACATCTAGTCGGGTTATCTCTTTTTTGAAGGCTCAACATATGGTTGAGAAGGTTTGTTTGGCTTATCTAGCTTATGTTCGAGATACCACCGTAGATTCTCCGACGATTGATTCAGTTCCAATAGTCCAGGAGTTCACCTATGTGTTTCCTTCTGACCTTCCAAGCATGCCGCTGGATCATGATATTGATTTGTGTATTGATTTTGCTCCAGGTACCCAGCCTATATCTATCCTACCATACCGTATGGCTCTGAATGAGCTGAAAGAGTTGAAGGAGCAACTTGAGAAGTTGTTATCAAAGGGTTTTATTAGACCGAGTGTGTCACTTTGGGGTGCACCAGTGTTATTTATGAAGAAGAAGGATGGGACTATGGGGATGTGCATTGATTACCGCCAGTTAAACAAGGCTACCATCAAGAACAAGTACCTGTTGCCGCACATTGATGATTTGTTCAACCAGTTGCAGGGTGCTAAGGTGTTCTCTAAGATCGACTTGAGATCAGGGTATCACCATAAGATTCGGGACTCGGATGTCCCGAAGACTACCTTCCGTACTAGATATGGCCATGATGAGTTTCTGGTGATGTCCTTTGGCTTGACTAATGCCCAGGTGGTGTTTATGGACTTAATGAATAGGGTGTTCAGACCTCATATTGATTCCTTTGATATCGTTTTCATTGATGACATCTTGATATACTTACGTAGCTTGGGGGAGCACAAACAACATTTGAGAGTAGTGCTTCTGACCTTGCGAGAGCAGAAGCTATAATGTATGTTCTCAAAGTGTGAGTTTTGGCTAGAGTCAGTAGCATTCTTGGGGCATATTGTATCAGGAGAGGGTATTAAGGTGGATCCCAAAAAGATTGAGGTAGTTCAGAGTTGGCCACATCCTACTTCAGTTACTAAGATCAGGAGTTTCCTAGGGTTAGTAGGTTATTACCGCCGATTTTTCAGGGTTTTTCATCCATTGTATCACCTCTAACTAGATTTACCCAGAAGGGTGCTCCATTTCATTAGTTTGATGATTGTGAGGCGAGCTTTCAGAAGTTCAAGATAGCTTTGACTACAACACAGGTTCTAGTGTTGCCTTCTGGTTCAGGGATGTATAGAGTATATTATGACGCTTCTCGCATTGGCTTGGGATGTGTATTGATGCAGGAGGGGCGATTTATTGCATATGCTTTACATCAGCTGAAGATTCATTAGAAGAATTACCCTCTGCATGACCTAGAGTTAGCAACGACTGTTTATGCTCTTAAGATATGGAGGCATTATCTGCATGGGGAATCATGTGTGGTTTATACTGATCATCGCAGCTTACATCATTTGTTTAATCAAAGGGATCTCAATTTGAGGCAGTGTAGATGGATGGAGTTACTAAAGGATTATGACATCACCATTCTTTATCATCTAGGCAAGGAAAATGTGGTCGCGGATGCCTTGCGTAGGAAAGTAGAGAGTATGGGTAGCTTTCCATTCATTTCAGTGGAGGAGAGGCCACTAGCTTTGGACATTTAGTCTTTGTCTAACAGACTTGTGAGGTTGGACATTTTAGAGCCCAGCTGAGTCACTGTGTATATTGTTGCTCAGTCTTTGTTATTGCAGCAGATCAAGGCTCGACAGTTCGATGATCCGTATTTGGCAGTTCTTAGAGAGGGGGTGCTACAGGGTAGTGCCAAGGAGGTCTCTATTGGTGAGGATGTTGTTCTGCGACTCCAGGATCGTCTATGTGTTCCTTATGTCGATGGCTTGAGGGAGAGGATTCTAGAGAAGGTACACAATTCACGATATTCCATTCATCTAGGTGCTACAAAGATGTATCGTAACATGATGCAGTATTATTGGTGGCATTGGATGAAGAAGGACATAGTTTAGTTTGTGTCTAGGTGTTTGAATTGCCAACATATTAAGTATTAGCACCAGAGGCAACGTGGCCTACTTCAGCGGATGCCTATACCTGAGTGGAAGTGGGAGCGGATTACTATGGACTTTGTAGTTGGGCTGCCGCGGACATTGCAGAAGTTTGATGCAGTTTGGGTCACTGTCGACAAGTTGACCAAGTCGGCACACTTTATTCCGGTTGTGACTACTTATACTTCATAGAGGTTGGATTATATCTACATTCGGGATAAAGTTCGGTTGCATGGTGTTCCTGTTTCCATCATATCAGATAGAGGCCCTCAGTTCACTTCCCATTTCTGGAGAGTCGCATAGGGTGAGTTGGGGACCCGCGTAGATCTCAGCACAACATTTCACCTGCAGACTGACGGGAAGTCAGAGCGGACAGTTTAGATTCAGGAAGACATGCTTAGAGCGTGTGTGATTGACTTTGGAGGGCAGTGGGATCAGTTTTTGCCTTTGGTTGAGTTTGCTTACAATAACAGTTATCAGTCCAGCATCGAGATGGTTCCATTTGAGGCTTTATATGGTCGGCGATGTCTTTGTCCTATCGGGTGGTTTAATCCTAGTGAGGCTAAGTTGTATGGTACAGATTTGGTAAGAGATGCCTTGGAAAAGGTAAAGTTGATTCAGAAAAGGCTTCGCACTGCACAGTCCAGACAGAAGAGTTATGCGGATCAGAAAGTACGTGGTGTATCATTCATGGTCGGCGATAAAGTTCTCTTGAAAGTCTTACCGATGAAGGGTATTATGAGATTTAGGAAGAAGGGCAAGTTGAGCCCTAGGTTTACAGGCCCATTTGAGGTGTTGAGGTGAGTTGGAGAGGTTGCTTATGCGCTTGCCTTACCCCTAGCTTATCGGGAGTTGATCCAGTTTTTCACGTATCTATGCTTAGGAGGTATCATGACGACTTGTCTCATGTGTTAGGCTTCAGTATTATTAAACTATACGAGAGCTTGGGTTATGAGGAGGAGCCATTTGCCATTGTTGATAGACAGAATCGCTAGTTGAGATCCAAGATTATTTCTGCGGTAAAGGTCTAGTGCAGGGGCCAACCAGTCTTGAGGCGACCTAAGAGTCCGAGGAGGACATGCGGAGCATATATCCACACTTATTTAGCACTTCAAATATCAATCTAAACCTGTTCGAGGACGAACATTTGTTTAAAAGGTGGAGAATGTAATGACTCGATTGGTCGTTTTGTTTTCTAGAACCCTATTCCCCTAAATAAGACTTTTAGTACTTATTTTTACTGATTTATGACTTGCAGGGATGGTTGGTTCGGAATTTTGAAGAGTTTGGGTTAAAATTGGAACACTTAGTTCCTTAAGGTTGGCTTAAAAGGCCAAGTTTGACTTCGGTCAACGTTTTGAGTAAACGACGTTGGAATCGAGATTGGAAGGTTCCAACGGGTTTGTATGATGATTCAGACTTGGACGTATGTCTGGATCAATCTTAAATATTTGGTTTGGTGTGGGTTTTTGTGTTATTGAGGTCCGAATGAAATTTTGAGACCGGGAATAGTTCTGTATTGTCATTAAAGACTTGCATGCCAAATTTGGTGTCAATCAGAGTAGTATAAGTGTGTTTTGTTCCATTGGATGTGAATTGAAGAACTTGAAGTTCATAAGTTTGATTCAATTGGTTTTAGGGGGTGATTCTTAGATTTAGCGTTGTATCGGGCGTTCCGAGGGTTCGAGTAAGTCCGTTTTATAATTTCAAACTTATCAAAATATTTGGGTGGGGCCTCGGGAGCCCCGAGCGTCAATTGGACGAGGCTCGAGTTGATTTAGAAAATTTTGGAAGGAGCTGAAGCTCCAGGTTGCTGTAATAACCACACTTGTGATTGGCCAGCCGCAGGTGCGAGACCGCAGAAGCAGTCGATCCTTCGCAGGTGCGGCCCAAGGGCGGGAGCCCAGGAACCATAGATGCAGCTCCTCTTTCGCAGAAGCTACCCCCAGACCACAGATGCGGCCCTGGACAGCCCGATCAAACTCTGCAGATGCGGACCTTTCCTTACAAAAGCGAGACCGCAGATGCAGTCCCCTAACCGCAGGTGCGGAAATCGCTGAAGGCAGTGCCTTCATTTAATACGGGAAATGTGTCATTTTTGACACATTTCATTCATTTCTTAAGCGATTTGGGAGCATCCAAAGTGCATATTTCAGCCTAGCATTGTGAGGTAAGTTATTTCTACATAATGTTAGTTTAACACATACTTTAGGGATAGATTTCACTATGTAAATTAGTGAAAATTGTGGGTTTAGAGTAAAGCCTAGAGTTTTGATAAAAACAAGATTTAACCACGAAATTTGTTATGGAATGAAGTAAAAATCATATATTCTTGATCCTTAGGTTATGGGTACCAATTTCCCTCGAGAATTTCCGGAATCCGGGCACGTGGGCCTGGGGATGAATTTTAGGAAACTTGTATTTAGGTTGGGAAAGTACTTTAACAGTTAGAATATGAACTCTTGAGCTTGTATTGACTAGTTCTTACCCCATTTGAATAGATTTGGATCGTTCAGCTCCGAATTGAGGGTTTGAGCGTGTTCTTAAATTAGAAGTAAGCTTTGGAGCAAGGTGAGTCTCCTTTCTTACCTCGTAAGAGGGAAATAACCCACTAGGTAAATTAAATAAATGTATATGACTATCTATGGGGGCTATGTACATACATGATGACGAGAGTCAGTGCGTAGCTACTATTATGCTAATTGTCCGGGTAGTTTAGGACCCGTATCATTCCATACTTGCAAATGCTTACGTTCTTGCTTGCTACTAAGATCACTTAGGACATGCTAGGAATTGTTAATAAATATAAACGAATGTACGCACTTACTTGAGAATTTGTATGATTTTATTTGACTATAAATGGGCAATGTGTGCTTTCTTGATGATAATTGATATTTGTAGATCGGGCCGATCGCCTCGGTAGAAATAGATGCATCTATGGTTCGCGCCATTTGACCCTCTAGCAGTGCACATTTATTATTATATTGGACCGGGCTGAACGACCTCAGCATAATGTGTGCATGTTATTTATGTGGAATTCATCCATGATTTACTCTGTTTAAATGCTTTGAAATATAAACTATTATATGACATGACTACAATTGATATATTATTAAGAAATAATATATTGTTTCTCTTTGTTATGAGACTGTCATTATACGTAAACCTTAAATATTATTGATATTGACCTTAGTAAGTGTCAATTCGACCCCTCGTCACTACTTCTTCGAAAGGTTAGACTGGATACTTTTTGGGTATATGTTGTTTATGTACTCATACTGCGCTTCTGTACTTAAATGTACAGGGTTTAAGGAAGGTGCATCTAGTTACCCGTCCGGTGCCCGATCCTGATTCCTGATCGAGATCTCACGGTGAGCTGCCCCCTTTTGAGCCGTACATCAGCATACCAAAGTCTCTTCTTTTGTTGTTGTTATGTACTATCTATTCTGTTTCAGGCAGCAGGATAGTGGTATTTTTGTACATTCTACTAGTTGCTCTACTACTTGTGACACTAGTTCCTGGCACACACTTGTAGACTATTATTTTGGGATGTATTTATATTATTATGAGCTTGTTAATTATCGATTGTTTAAAAGCTTAACTATTAAGAAAAGTGTTTGGGTGGTTTTGGTAAAATAATGAGAACCCGGTAGTTGAATTAGGGTTGGCTTGCATGACAACGGTATCGGGTGCCATCACGACCTACGATGAAATTTGGGTCATTACATTAAATTATAGTACTGATGAAGTTTATTGATTATTAACTTTTAGAGAGGTAAACTGTGTAGTTTGATAACATTATTTAAGATTTTTTTTATTTTTTCAAAACACAAGACGTTATAGTTGATTTTGATATCATAGTAACTTTAATACTATTGCAATGCTAATTTATTAATTTATAAATTAAAAGATTCAAATATTCATAGGGCTTAAGCTCCATATCTCATGACTCACGCCTCGTCCCGCCGATTTAAATTTAAAAGGTTAACTCCCGCTTAGTCATGTAACACAACATACCAAGAATAATAAAACTAACTCAAATATCAAAATCACAAATTTAAAAATTCAAATTACTCATTTGGAATTAGAAATTAGTTGACTTATTATTCTGTTGATATTCACCTAATTTGAGTCCTTCTTCCAGCCCACATTCTTTCTTCAAATTCTTCTTCTAAAATCCTAACAACATTCAGCCGCAAAATACTCAATTCTTACTCGGGCCTTCCCATTTCTACAGCGAAATCCTCATATTTCCGGCAATCAAACGGTATGTTTCTGCTATTTGCTGGCATGTATACCCCTCCCTTCTTCTATAGATGTTGAATCTATTAGTATTTTTTTGGATGTATTTGCTCCTTCTAAGAGAGGCGGCAACAATAGTTTGACTTGTTCGCTTGTACATCTCTATGTAAATATTCTATACATTGAAGAAATTATTCTACAGGGGAGATTCGTATTGTGCTGGCGTATATGAAGTTTGTTACCTATTCTATTGAAGAAAGAGGGAAATGGACAAAAGTTAATTAAACGAAAATAAATGATGTAAAAGTGTTTACCCTAAAAACGGATAACAATTGAATTTATACGTGGTTTTAAGGACACGTGATTTTACTTGGCACAAACTGAAAAAATAGATAAATTGATATTGAAATTGACCGTAAAAATAAAAGCAAACCAAAGGAAACGTATAACTTTGGCCCTCGAGCTAGATCGCCCTCGAACCAAATGAATATTTCACTAGAAAATATGAATAAAGTAACAGAGTATTGAGAGCTTAAGAGAAAGGTAATATATTGCTTTGTGTTTCTTGAATGTGCTATCTTTTACAAATGATCAGATCCCCTTTATATAGTAGGGGAATCCTACCCTTGTTACAATTCTAAATGCAAATAAAGTAAGAAATCCTATGATTAGCTAATTAATCGACCTCTTCTGATACGTGCCGTGATTTCCATCGTGATCCTTGCCCGATCGCGGATATTTTGGCTTTCCATTATTTGTGTCGGTAAGCTTCCCTTGATCTTGTTCGGTCTCTATCCTTCTTGGTGTCGATCTTAGCTGATCTCGATCTCGATCAATCTCTAGGTCACGAGCTCGAATATCTAACTTTACATAATGGTCTAATATAACATGGGATCGAACCTTGGTGTGCCACGTTCCCGTCTCGATTAGTCATACAAAAAAGGGAAAGCTCGATTTTAGCCGTATACAGACAGTCCCCTCATTTTTTTGGAGAGAAGACAACGAGAAACAATATAAACTTTCACACTGCCGTCTCGATGGGCCATGACATAAATGATGAACTTGACCATGATGTCATCGATAAGTGGATACTGAAACATCTCGTCGGTTCGAGTACCGAGGCATTAAATGCCTGTCAGTTATTGTCAGCCACTACCGGTTCCGAACTGTTGCCAGCTACCTATAAAAACCCTAGCCTTTCCTCATTCAAACTTTTACACTCAAAGTCCTCCCTACTTTTGCTTTTTCTTCAACAAATCTCTCTGCTTGACAATCTTCACACCCAAATTTCTTCACCCCTAATCAAATCGTGTATCATCCCAATTCTCTTTTCTCTTGTTCATCAATGGCTAAAACATCCATAATTATGCTGCAAAAGGAGGCTACTTCTTCATCACGACCTACTGGCAATGAGGCTCCGGCAGAACCCCACCCTGTGGAATTCGTTCCGCCAAGGTACCCAATAAACGCTGGCTTTAAGCTCGAAAAGACTTCTGCGATGCCGGGTCGATGTTAAACGGTCTCGAGGTATTTATGCTCGTTACCAAAGACATCCTCATAAGGGTAAAAAAGGAGCTTAACTGGGTGAACAAGAATGTAGTAGTTCCTTTACCTGAGGAATCGATCACCACTCACGTAGAGGGGTAGATAAGTGTTTACACTTACCCCTTCACGATGGGTCCCTTAGACCCGATCGGCGTTGCCTTTTGCAAGAGGTACGATGTCACCCTCAGCCAAATCCACCCTACATTCTGGAGAATAGTCATTCTCCTCTATTTCTTCACAAGAGAAATCGAGGGATGTCCCTTTACCCTCGATCACCTCATGCGCCTTTATAGTCCCTTGATATATTGAGGGGCACTGATTACGCTTACTCACCGGGCCTGTATAGCCCTGTTCTCCTGCATATATGAGTCTCGGGATCGAGGCTGGATGGGCCGATTTTTCCGATTAAAGACTTCGAACCCCATCCTTGCTGAAGACATGTTGTTCCCTGAGAAGTGGAACATGAAAGGTAAGCACACTTCACCTTGAATGTTTAATTTGCTGTTTTACTTCCTATCTTCTTTTCTCATCTATGCTTCTGTGTTACATCTGTGGCCTAGATACCGGAACCAATTCTAGAACCCAAGCAATGGGTCGAATGCCTAGTGTCATAGAGACCCTACTCCAAACGTTCTTACATGGAGTTGTCAAAGGGCCAATGGGAGGCCCGTAATCATGATAGGTTTCTTCCTTGAAATGGCTATTGCCTACGCTTCGTCTCGAAATTACTCATTGTCGTGCTCCCTTTTTCTCGCAAAATCGGGTTTCGATATTTTTGGGACAACTCCTTTTTTACGGTAGGGAATTTGAAGAGTCGCCACCTAATGGATTAAGGTGCGTTAGGGCACCTAGAGAAAATAACTCATACAACCAGTTTACATCACCAGAGATCGGGTAAGGCTCGAAATTCCCTTGAGGGGAAGGTGTTAGGCACCCCTCGAGGTCCACAATGGTGGGTCCCGACCGAACTTAAATTATGCAAAGTAGTCTAAAAAAGGAAGAAAACAATTTGGACAAATACAATATTCGATTTATTTTAAACAAGAGTGTAAGGGGGTGGTCTTAAGTTTTTTAGCCTATAAGATCATTCCATGCAATACTTCTAACTCCCCTAAGACAGGGTGTTACTCATAGAATTAGTGCACGGGCTATCATATCCTTACTACCCAATTACTATCTTTAAGTTGTTACTTAAGCGCACTAGTTGTTACTTAAGCACACTAGTTGATTCTAAACCGTACCTTATGCGTGCACTACCCGTCCCTTGCCTATGTACCTGGAGGTATTAGAACCTCTATTTGGGATGGTTCTAGACCAACCTATGTTACTTAAAAATGTGAAATCTAGGCAACAAACAAAACAAATAGGTCTTGCAGATAAAGACCAAGTATAGGCTCATATAGACCTCCACAAATAGGCAACAAAAGCACGCAATTGAACCAGGAAACTTTATTAATTTGGGATCCTACAGGCAGGATATCTATGTGAGAAAACAGAGTGCAGAGACAGATTTGTTGAGGCGAGCATTAAGACCTATTTGTTTGCCTACTGATTTTATTCAGCATGAATCTGGGCACTTCAGGCAGTAATGTCACAATTGTAAACACAGAATTATTAAGTTCTACAAATACATTGCCTAAACGATTGAATTCAGAACATGATCCTATAGGCATGATTTCTATGAGCTTATTAATTATAGACCTATAGACATTATTTCTAAGCGTAGCACTAATTTTAACTCGTAAAAAAATAGATTTTTATTTCCTATAGGCATGCTTTGTGATTACTTAATTGACTTAAACCTTATAGGCATGACTTCTAAATTGGAAATTGATTTTTGGTCCTATAGGCATGATATCTATTGTTGGATTGATTTAAACCCTATAGGCATGATTTTTGGGTTTGAATGGATTTAAATCCTATATGCATGATATATATTAACAATGTACGGGCAGAAATTAAACAGACCAGGGAGGACATTTAACAAAATCCTATAGGCATGCTTGCTAATGCACACTTTGTTGAAACATGTATAGATCATATGAACATGATTTCTAATGTACAGAATTGAACGAAAGTCCTATGAACGGGATCTCTAGTATGCAAATGTGAAATACAGACTAAACCTGATCATGAAAGTCTTATAGGCAGGATTTCTAAACACAACATAGTACTCACATAATTCAATCAGCATAATTGAATCTATAGGCATGATTTCTACCCAATTTTATCAAAAGATATAACAAAAATTGTATACGGTAAAATCGGAGGGTCCAATTTCCCCGTCATTATGGCGCCTCGCAAATATGCTTCTTAAGGTTCGAGACCGAGGTCGAGGCTCACCTTCGAGGGCTATCAGGGCTCGACCTTAGGGCAGTGCAGACCAACAACTATATTAGAAAATAGGGGAATTCCCAAGGTACACAACTAGGACTGACAGAGCCTGTCGGTCTACTCTAAACCTCATGGTGTCATATATAGTTGTCCCATCCCCATATCTTTGTAATTAATATATTTTGTACTATGTTATGATTCCCCTCCTATATAAAAGGGATCCTTACCATTTTGTAAAGTCTGTTGCTTCAGTTGCTCCACACGAAATATAGAAGAACATTCTCTCTGCTCTCTAATATACTCTCTTGATATTATTGCTTCCATTTATTATCTTCATTATTGTTCTTCATTTATTGCTTATAATTGTCTATAAAGAGCATTCATTGATTATCTTATAATTGTTAGCCCTACCCCGATTACCCTCGATAGCTCGTAGCCGAGCCCGAGGATCGACCTCGAGGCCCTGAATCGACAAGCTCGAGGCCCCGATTAACTAGCCTATCGATTTGATTATCACCCTCTCTTTAACTTTTATTTTGTTTCTAAGTCTCACATATCTAGCATCAACTGCCTAACAACTAGCATAAAAATAGATCACGTATTTTTAGAGTCCCATCAACAAATTTAATTGTTATTACCATTTTCATGGTAAACAGTTTGGCGCCCATTGTGGAGCTAAAAATAATAGTGATTATTTTCATGCTGGTTTCATTATACAATGCAAGTTATCTTTCACACCTTTTCTTGTCCAAGGTCTTCAATTTCAAGTCGAAATGCCTAAGTCAGCAACCAAAGGCGAAAACAGCTACCTCGAGAACCAAAGAGAGAGGGGTATGGCTGTTCTAGGTGTCGGTATGCCACCACAAAACCCAACCTGGACAAAAGTATAGATTCTTCGGCATGACGTCCATATGATTATTGAAGGGACTGACATTCCCCGATGACCCATGATCAAACGGACAAAAATATCCACCGCAGAAGAAGGGCCGACCCGAGACCGCATGGCCGAAGACACCTTCGCATTCAGCGAGAAGGATCTCGAGATCTTGACAAAACCACACAACGATGCGTTGGTGATCTCATTTCTTTTGAGCAACACTCTAGTCAAATGTGTGCTCGTGGATCTAAGCAGCTCGGCCAACATAATTAGATCAGAGGTAATAGAATAGCTTGGGTTGATCGATTGAGTCATACTTACCTTCTGGGTCCTCCGCGACTTTAACATAACTGGCGAAGTAACAAAAGGAGAGATCACCCTCCCAGTCGACACATCCGGTGCGGTTCAGAACACCGAATTCCAAGTCATCAGTGGTGACATGAGGTACAATACATTGCTTGGCAGGCATTGGATACACAACATGAGGGAAGTATCGTCGACCCTACACCAGGTGATAAAATTTCCCATAAAGGACGGCATAACGACCATATATGGAGAGCAGCGGGTGGCGAAAGAAATGTTCACAGTTTACCGTGGGGCGCCGACCCCCATGCACCCGACCTTGGATGAGCCTAGGAACATAGAGACCCCCGAGGATGATGAAGAAGATTTCTTCGCTCCTCGAACTTTAGTTACCCCTGAAGAATCGGACGCAACTAAGTCGACAATCGAGGATCTGGAACAAACTGTTTAGATTGAATGCCTTCCAGATCGTAAGGTATACTTGGGAACGGGGTTGACCCTCGAACACATGAAAGGATTCTTAAATTTCTAATTAACAATATCGACTATTTCGCTTGGTCCCATTTAGATATGATAGGAATTCTGCTGAAAATAACCTCCTACAGACTGAGTGTTGATCCCAGGTTTAAATCGGTGAACCAGAAAAGAAGACCACAATCTGAGGTAAAACATGCCTTTATCAAAGAAGAGGTAACGAAACTTCGTAAAATAGGCTCCATTAGAGAGGTAAAGTACCCTGAATAGCTGGCCAATGTAGTAGTGGTACCTAAAAAGGGAAATAAGCTAAGAATGTGCATAGATTATAAAGACTTAAATAAGGCATGTCCCAAAGATTTGTTCCCCTTGCTTAACATCGATCGCTTGATCAATGCTATGGCTGGCCACAAGAACCTCACCTTTCTCGTTGCCTACTCAGGGTATAATCAAATCCAGATGAATCCCGAAGATAGGGAGAAGACTTTATTCATCACAAAATATGGTACCTACTACTACAACGTAATGCCCTTTGGGCTAAAAAATGTAGGGGCTACATACCAACGCCTAGTTAATAAAATATTCGAGCATCTGGTAGAAAAATCCATGGAAGTTTATATTAATGATATGCTAGTTAAGTCCCTGCGCGTAGAGGACCATTTGACTCATTTGTAGGAAACTTTCGACATCCTCAGACCCGGGAAATGTGCCTTCGGAGTAGGTTCGGGTAAATTTCTGGGCTTCATGCTATCAAACAGGGGAATCAAGATTAATCCCAACAAAATCAAGGTCATTGAAGAAATCACAGTGGTAAATAATGTAAAGGTCGTGCAACAGCTAACAGGGCGGATAGCGGCTCTGGGCAGGTTCATATCGAGGTTGTCCGACATGAACCATCATTTCTTCTCCTTGCTCAACTTCTAATGGACTCCAAAATGCCAACACACCTTAGAGGAATTGAAACGATATCTAACTAGACCACCTCTGCTCCATACGCCAAAAGAGGATGAAACACTGTATCTATACCTGGCTGTATCCGAAATAGCGGTAAGCGGCGTGCTGGTTCTGGAAGAACAAGGTACGTAATTTCCTATTTATTATGTAAGCCGGACCCTAGGAGATGCCAAAACTATATATCCACATCTAGAAAAACTGGCTCTCGCACTAATAAGTGCCTCGCGAAAACTGAAACCCTATTCTCAATGCCACTGTATTTGCGTTCTGACGACATATCTTTTCCGGAGCATATTGCATAAACCTGAGCTATTGGGTCGATTATCCAAATGGGCCATCGAACTCGGAGGGTATGATATTGAGTATCAACCCCGAACGGCCATCAAGTCCCAGATTCGGCCGGACTTCGTGGCCGATTTCTTGCCCTCCCTCATACCCGAGGTAGAGAAGGAACTTTTACTAAAATCAGGCACGTCTTCCGGGGTATGGACCCTATTCACTGATGGCTCCACAAATGTAAGAGGATCCGAACTCGGTATAGTCCTGAAGCCACCTGTTGGCGGCATAATCAGACAATCTATAAAAACTGCAAAATTGGCTAACAATAAATCCGAGTATGAGGCTATGACTGCAGGTTTAGAACTGGACAAAAGCTTGGGAGCCGAAACTATCGAGGCAAAATGCGATTTGCTCCTAGTAGTAAGCTAGGTGAATAGGAACTACGAAGTTCGGGAAGACAGGATGCAAAGGTATTTGGATAAAACACAAGTCGCATTGCGTCGTTTCAAAGAATGGACCTTAGTCCACATACCCCGAGAGCAGAATGGTGAGGCTGGTGCCCTCGTATACCTAGGATCATCTATTGAAGAAGATGGCCTACTCCCCGGGGCTGTCGTTCAGCTATCTAAATCAGTGGTCGAGGAAGGTCATGCCGAGATTAACTACACCAGCCTAACATGGGACTGGAGAAACAAATACATTGATTATTTGAAATACAGAAAATTGCCCGCGGATCCAAAAGAATCGAGGGCCCTGAGAACCAAAGCCGCCCGGTTCTCTCTCGATAAAAACAAGACTCTGTACAGAAAAACCTTCGATGGCCCCTAGCAGTATGTTCGGGCCAGGTGACACAGACTATGTACTCCGAGAAATTCATGAGGGTACTTGCGGAAACCATTCGGGCGCCGATTCCTTAGTCCGAAAGGTGATCAGGGCAGGCTACTACTAGGACAACATGGAAAAAGACACCAAGGAATTCTTCCGAAAGTACGACAAATGCTAGAGATTTGCCCCCATGATTCACCAGCTCGGTGAGCAACTACATTCGGTCTTATCGCCATGGCCATTCATGAAATGGGGGATGGACATCATCGGCCCCCTACCAATGGCACCAGGTAAAGCTAAATTCATTTTATTTATGACTGACTATTTCTCAAAATGGGTAGAAGCACAGGCCTTCGAGAAAATAAGAGAAAAAGAAGTCATTAACTTCATATGGGATCATATTATGTGCCGATTTGGGTTTCCTTCTGAGATAACATGCGATAACGGGAGATAGTTCATCGAAAGCAAGGTAACACAGTTCCTTGAAGACCACAAAATCAAGAGAATCCTATCAACGCCTTACCAACCGTGTTGAAACGGCCAGGCCGAGTCCACAAATAAAACCATCATCTAGAACTTAAAAAAGAAGTAGGAAAGCGCCAAAGGAAAGTGGAGAGAAATGTTTCCCGAAGTACTATGGGCATACCGAACAACTTCAAAATCAAGCATAGGGGAAACACCTTTCTCTCTAGTGCACGACATCGAGGCTTTGATACCGCTGGAGGTCGGGGAGCCGAGCACCAGATTCCAACACACTACCGAGAGCTTGAACAACAAGGCCATGACAACGATCCTCGAACTAGATAAGAAACGAGAAGCCTCGCTGGTCTGAATGGTCGCCCAAAATCAAAAAATCGAAAGGTATTATAACAGGAGAACAAACCTCCAGTACTTCGGGGTTGGGGACTTAGTCCTAAGGAAAGTCACTCTCAACACTCGAAACCCTAATGAAGGAAAGCTAGGCCAAAACTGGGAAGGACTTAATCCTAAGGAAAGTCACTCTCAACACTCGAAACCCTAATTAAGGAAAGCTAGGCCAAAACTGGGAAGGACCATACCGTGTACTCGGAGTATTCGGCAAAAGGGTCTTATAAGCTCGGTACCATGGAGGGCGAGCATCTTCCGAGCAATTGGAACATATCAATGCAAAAACGGTATTACTGCTAGGTCATCCGATTGAAAATTCCATAAACACCCTCAGGCATTGCACTCTTTTCCTTTGACCGGATTTTGTCCCTAGAATGGTTTTTGCCAGCAAGGTTCTTAACGAGGCAACGACCAACATACTACCTAAAGAGACTCCACAAGTATTCAAGATTTCTTTTTGCAAACAACCTTGAATACTGGACGGTATTCCCCTAGGAAGGCCATCTACTCGGAAGAACCAAGATATCTCAAATAGGGCATCAGTAGGAAAGTAATGTACCGGGCCAAACGGTCGAACGAACCGTGCCCATATGAAGCAATCAAGCCCTTAACAACAAAAACATGTATACTTGTACCAAGTAATCGAAGAATACCTTTTCATCAAAGCATTTCACGCTTTAAAGGAAACCCAACATCCTAGCAAAAAGGACTCCTCCGTCAAAATGATCCCGAACACTCGGAGACTGGCGTCAACAATTTGGCTCCCACATGCCTCCCAGGTCAGAACTCCAAACCCATAAGCCCTTAATGAGGTAACATGAAAATCATGAAACATCTCCAAGGCCGAAAGTGCCCCGAACACTAGGGGACTGGCGTCAAAATCTCAAAAATCGCATGACCTCAGGGTCAGTATCTATGAAATCATAAGCCCTTAATAAGACAACACCGAGCTCACAACTAACGACTCCCAAGCCAGAACAACCTCAATGACTCGAAGACTATCGCCAATCACCACTCATTAAAAAACCTGAGGCCATAAGACCACGAGCGGGCAGGCTGGTCTCGTAAGACCTACATAAGGAAGCAACAAAATCTGTAAGACCTTAATCAAGGCATGAACCATTCTTGTACCAAGTATTAGCAAATATGTAAGACCTTAAGCAAGGCATAAACCATACTTGTACCAAGTATCAGCAAATCTGTAAGACCTCAAGCAAGGCATGAACCATACTTGTACCAAGTATCAACAAATCTGTAAGACCTCACTCGGTCTCGTAAAACTTGTACCAAGTATCATCAAAACTATAAGACCTCAAGCAAGGCATGAACTATACTTGTACCAAGTATCAGCAAAACTATAAGACCTCAAAGGCATGAAATTTTGTAAGACCTTACTACATGCATAAACTCGATCCCGAAGTTAAGGCTATATATCAAACTTGTAAGACCTCTAAAAAGTATACCCTCGATATAGACGCCTATGCTACTTTACTCGGGATCAAATGGGCTCCGGCCAAGCACAAATGACTATGGTCATACGACTGTACTAGCCAAACTAACGCGACTCAAGGAAGCTTGACTGTCGCTATAAAATCATAAGCCTTCAATTACTTTGAATCTACTTCGAAAAGAATCGAATAAACAGGCTACCCTTAGCATAGGCAAAAAGGCTTTGACCATGTCAGCTCCAAATCACATGCTTCGAGCTACTCAACCTCTGAGCCAAACCTCCCGAGGTGCTCGATCATCGCCACAAAATGACTCGTAATCAAGGTTCTTCCCGAACCGTCGAAGAGTCAGGCAAAAATTATCTCAAAAAGTCCTTAACGAGGGAAAAATAAAGCCAACAAAAGGTGCTTCGACCCATGGAGTAAGTGCCATTGTCGCCAGCCCTCACAAAAGGTCGCTTCGACCCAAGGCGTAAGAGCCATTATCGCTAGCCCACACAAATCCGAAAACTTGAGGGTCGAATGAGCGCGTGTCAAAACTCGATTCGGAGACTGAACCCAAAATAGTTAACTACATGTGCCCAAGGGCAAATCGTAAGAGCCATTTTCGCCAGCCTCAGGGCCACACACATAAAATATCGCTTTAATTAAAGGCGTAAGAGCCATTGTCGCTAGCCCATGCAAACATAAAAGCTTGAGGGTCAAATGAGCTCGAGTCAAAACCCTACTCGGAGACTAAACCCAAAATAGTTGAACAAAAGCATAAGAGCTCAAATGCCATCTTATACTAAAGGTCACATCAACCAAGCGCGTAAGAGCCCACGGGCCAGCCTAATGAGCCCAGGGCCATATCACGAATCTAAGGATTCTCACCAACTCCGAGACCAGTTCACCTGGCCAAATTCGAGACAAAAAGGGGTGAAGAATAAATAAAGCCACAAGGTTTTCTTTTATATACATATGCGAAAAAAGCGCAATCTCCGTTTACAGCGTACTATGAAAGTACTATATGCAAATAGGGAAACAAACAGAATCCTAATTTGTCACCGAGCCTACATTCTCGATGGCTCCGCCAAAGATTGCATCCCAACAACTACGGGTACTTCATATGCCCTCCTTTTGGACGACATCTTCCCCTCCCAGGACTCCACCCTCATTTTTATCACCGCCTGAGCCACCGGCCGGCACGCCTCCAAAAGCATGCCTTCGAGATACCAACCGAGCACGTTCCATAGTTCTAGTTGATTTTGGAACGGCCTCTTCAGACGCCCTCTCAGTGCGAGTGCTTGTCGCAATAGCATCCTCTCTGTGTAAAGATATAAGTGTCTCGACTTCAGTTTTGATCCCAGAAAGTACAGCTACAAGCTCAGAAT
This sequence comes from Nicotiana tabacum, assembly GCF_000715075.1. Classification (NCBI taxonomy): domain Eukaryota; kingdom Viridiplantae; phylum Streptophyta; class Magnoliopsida; order Solanales; family Solanaceae; genus Nicotiana; species Nicotiana tabacum. Next base: position 139,353,535 of record NC_134082.1, read on the forward strand.
GGAGACCTCTGTACTTATCACTATCCTCTTTCGCGTCGTTAAGCTGGCGCCCTGACTAAGGTCACCTTCTCCTAGAGGGCATCCCTCTCGGAAGTTATCTCCCTCACATGCCGTTTAAGTTTAGAGACTTCGGAATCTCTGGACCAGAGCTCCTCCCTCAACAAGGCACCTTCCTTCTCAAACTGCACGAATGAGATCCGAGATATTAAAACACTAGGATCTAACAAAAATTCAGATAATGGTAAATGGGGACTGGGTAACCTGTTCAGTAAGGTAAGCCTTCTTGCGCTCATGATGGGTCACCTCATCCTGATACCAGGTGAAAGTCTAACTATAAAGCACCTTGGCCTGAAGCCATGAAAAAAGACAAGTTATAAAGACAAAGGTCAGGGTAGCCAAGTCCAAAGAGACAGACGAGATTTGCACAAATCACCTGCTCGCAGAGCTTGCTCATATCACCAAAGACGAATGATGCATCGAGCTTAGGGAATTCCTTGGTAAAGGTTGGAAACCTCTCAAGTGCATCTCCGACTTTGACTGGTATCCCTACGCCAGGGAGTTCTTCATGCGGGGCATCTTGCACTCCCTTAAGATATAGGGTCGTTCCCTGAGGGGAATCGATCACGACCATAGCACTAGCAGGACTAATCGGGGCCATCCCTTGTCCATTTAGGGCCCCAGAGCTAGGCCCTCTGAATCGACTACCAAAGGCACTTCGGCCCGAGGGGAACCCTGGACACCAGCCAGCTCGGGGGCAGTACTCGATATTCCATCAGTTGTCTCTCCACTACGAAGCTAGACCACAACGACATCAAGCTCCATCTCAGATGCCACTGCCTCTACGGCCCAAGGATCGGCCAGGTTTATACATCCCTTGGGGGTTGTCGAGAAGCTATTTTCCCCCTTAGCTTCAACTCGAGGATTTCCCGCCGTTTCCGTAGTTGGAACTGCCAAATTGTCCTTGGATTCTTCCGCCTTAACCTTCTTGGATTCTGATGGTCCATCTGATGAATCCCTTTGTCTTATCTACCCTTCGTCGGGTACTAAAGCACCCTCCTCTCCAGGCAATGCTCCCTTCATCAAAGGGACTTCCCCCAGACCTACACAAATTCAAGGGGTAAATACAGGGAGTGAGAACGCAGTTAATAGCGATATTAGATCAAAGAATGCGACTACAGCAGGGGTAGGATATCACCATGGTCCTTGGCTTCCCACCGAGCTTGAGATAAATCACACCACACTCACTTAGTATACGGGAAAATAGAGTACAGACAGCCGACCCAATTTTGGAGGTCCGAAACCGTGCCAGGGTAAATTGTTGCGGCTGCAGTGATGAGAAAAATTAAGTGCTTGGAAGAACATAGTCAACGAGAAGCAAGGGAAGGCTAGATAACATTTCTACTTACGCTCCACATTCCACCTCTCGGGGAACAACATCTTTTTCGCCGGGATTAGGTCAGAAGTCCTCACTCGGACAAATCGGCTTATCCATCCCCCATTCTTGAGATCCTCGGTACAGGCAAAGAGGGACCTTGAGGCTCAACAGCAGAGCTTGATTAGGCCCCCGTGGAAGAGACAAGGGCTATACATCCTGATCAAATGATCGAGGGAGAAGGGCATCTCCTCGATCATGTTCGTGTAGTATCTTATCATATAAACAATGCGCCAGAATGAAGGATGAATTTGGCCGAGGGTCACTTGATACCGTTGGTAGAAGTCGAGGATCACGGAATCGATCGGAGGCGAAGATGACCCCACCGGCCCTAAGGTAAACGTATAAGTATACACACTGAAAAAACCATCTTTGTATGTCGTAATATCTTACTCCCAAGCAGGGACCTCCATAAGCACAGCGTCCCCCCAACAACAATCGGCTCTCACTCTTCCAGCATCTGTTATTGAGCTAATATACTGAGTCACGGACCCATGATGCTCCGGCTTCAAAGAAGGCCTCTCAACGTTAAAATCAGAAGCCATCGCGAAAAATCCTGGGACACATTCCTCAGCACGAGGAGGTATTGCCGCTTCACCTTGAGATAAAAACGAAGAGGATGAGGCCATATTCTCCTGAGAAGCAGAGGCGGAAGTTTTTGCCATTCCTAGAAATTTTTGGAAGAAGAAGGAGAGTTGCGTTCATAAGAAAAAATGAAAGCAAAGGAAGACCGAACCATTTATGAGGTGTGGAAATACAATAAGTTATAGAAAACACGAAGGGGAGTATTTATAGAAGCCCTGCATGCGCATTTAAGAAGGCCAAGAGATAGCAACTGCCATAGTCAATGCGAAGAACTTCAGGGGCTGCGTGTGCATAGTATTTTGGCATCACATCTTGGAACCTTATGACTGACGTCGTTAAAAAAGTATCGAAGGGGGAAAAAATTCAAGGTCATTTCTTATCACTTTCACCCTAAAAAACGCGGAGACTATCTGTGTACGGTAAAATCGGAGGGTCCAATTTCCTCGTCATTATGGTGCCCCGCGTACATGATTCTCTAGGTTCGAGACCAAGGTCGAGGCTCACCTTCGAGAGATGTCGGGGCTCGACCTTGGGGTAGTGCAAACCAACGGCTATATTAGAAAAGAGGGGAGTTCCTAAGGTACACGGCTAGGACTGATAGAGCCTTTCTTTTACTGTGTAATTTTTGAATTTGCGTGATGCTAAATACTTGTGTTATATCCGTAGGTGTTTACTTTGTCATAATAAATGAAAAAATAAAATAAAATACATGTTGCATGCATATAGGATTTAATTATGCATTTAAAAGATAATTTAAATAAAATCACAAAAATATACAATAGTTCTATTTTAAATATTCCACTGTGTGATTGATGTCTTGTCTATGTGTTAAATAATTGTTATAGAGTAATTAATATATTTTTGTGAAGTTAAAATTGTTTTATAATTAAAATTGGAAATTTAAATTAGAAAAATGAAATAGTTGAAAAAGAAATAAAAAAAAATATAATCAGACCTGGATTTAAATCCAGGCCCAAACCAAATTACCCCCTTTAGCCCAGGTCCGGTCCAGTCCGAAAAGAGTCAAAACGACAGCGTTTAGTCGTGGTTCATCATGGACCGTTCGATCGAATCCAATCAACGGATGAGATCTCATCACCCTAACCCACAGTCCTTACCCGATCCAACACCCGGTCCAACCCGTTCCCCAAAACTTAAGCCAAACGGCATCGTTTGATTAAGTAAATAAATCCTGACCACTCATCCTATTAGATCTAACGGTCAGCATTAACCCACCCCGTCCCTATATAAGCCCATAATCCTCACCCCGGCCCCCCTAACTAAACCCCCCCTCTCTACTGTTCATCGTCACCTTCCTCAGACCCCCCCTTAACCCTAGCCGCCCTAAGATCCCACCGCCTGAAACCCGGCGGCATCAACGCCGCCGGTCACCAAAATAACACCCTAGAATCCCCTGAACCTCCTCTATCCAAATATGTTAGGCGTTTGGCTCGAATCTTCCTGAAGGTTCTCGAATCTTCATTTGAAGATTCGAGTTGAGTTTAGATCTAAACCTAACAGTCCCAAATCGACACCATAGCTTCCCCTAGCCACCCTGAGTATGGATCTATTGTTTGTTTGGCTCGAATCAGTTCCGAGCTTCTCGAATCTTCTTTTGAAGATTCGGACCAAACAAGAACAAACTCAGATTTGTTTTAAGCTGACACCAAATGACCCCTAGGCTACCCTCACCCTTGTATCATGTTTGGTTCTCCTCGAATCTGACCAGAAATGGTTAAATCCCAAATCGAATTTTCAAGAACCCTAAAAATACCAAACTTTCGGATTCCGTTCAGATTGAGTAAAGATTGAGGTTTAATCGACCTTAGTCGAAGTATTTTCAGTGGAAAATATTTCGACTAAGGTCTGTTTGATTTCAAACAAAAATCCGAAGCCGAGTTGAGTTCGAGTCTGATTAAAATTCAGAGGTACTTTTCTATTTCTGTTTGTGATATTCTGTATGTATTTTCGTTTGTTTAATAACTTGTTGATTTTTCATATTTTGTTTTGATTAATTTTGTCATTTCTGTCTCCTACCTATCTACTTGATCCGAATGTGAATTGTTTCTGTTGGTTGTAACTTATTACAATGTGTGTAATTGACTCGATTAAGTTCGTCGATTAGTTATATTACGAATCTTCATTTCTGAAAATGTTAACTGAAATAACCTGTTTTGGATGGATTATTTTGCAATAATCAATTAATTAGTTATTGTTAGTCAGTTGATTCTTGTTTAATAAATCCATAAAATGGACGTTATATGTGTGTTGTTTTCTGAACATTTAAGTTCAGAACATTGTCAATATTGACAATGCTCCTGTTTGTTTGATCTTAGTTCAAAAGCTGAGTTCAATTGAATTATTAGGCTGAATTCAGTATAATGTTGTTATGATATTAGGTTTAATTTCAATTTCACAAATGTTGGTTAGATACCATTGTGTTAGAAAAGTGCATTCTTAGTCAAGATTCAGTCCAGAACTTGATAGGATTGGTTATAGCTGTTTAATTCAGAAGGATAATCGATTCTGAACAATTTTTAAAATCTGTTTTTTTATCAGATTCTGATTTCCTTGAGGGCTGTAATTACAGAAGGATTTCAGTTCTATTTTAGAATGAAACGGTAGGGTAATGTGATAGTGTGCTTTCAATAATATGATAGTGGCTATAATTTAAGTAATAAAGGGGAACAAGGGATAATGGGGCTGCTGAAAAACAGGATAAATAGCACTTAGTTTTAAAATATTCAAAAGTAGTTTTAATGGAAAAACTTTCTGATTTTTAAAGGAGAAGAGGGTCCATCCAGCACTAAATTGTATAGGACCAGCCTTGTATAAATACAGGGAGCTGGACAGACTTTAGAGGGCAGATTTTTAGGAGATTGAAAGAGGAAAATCAAGCAGAAACAGAAATCTGAAAAGGAAGATAGAAAGAAAGGAAAACAGAAATATTAAAACAGAATTCTACATCGGAAGTTAGTATTGAAGTTGATTCTGTGTTTAAAAATTGAAATTTTTTTAGTCGGTTTTGTTCCAAGTCTCAGAATCAGAAATATCATTCTCTTCATTAAATCTGTACGGATTTGTTCAATATCGTTGTTCAGTTAAAAATATGAAACTTCCTAAAAGTACTGTCACTGTGCATCTGGGTTCTTCGGGTCTTATTATTGCTCAAACCTGTGGAAAGACTGCTATTCCATTGATTTTGTTACTGCTGCTACTGCTGAAATCTACTCCTTCTACCTTCATTTTCAGGTACATATCCTTTTAAATTCTATGTTGGAAAGAGATTCAACATGACAAATAAATAAAGTTTGAATTGTAATATTTTCTTCTATTCATTTGAGTTCTTTAGTTAAAAATTTCAGCTTTGGTTTCATGCTGGTAGTGAGTTCGAATCGATGGCTACAAGTTAATTGTATTATTTTTGAAATTCATATAAAACTTTGTAATAATGTTATCCATGTCAAATTTCATTAGTTTAGTTATCTATGAGTTGTGTAAATAGGAAGCATGACAGAAAGTTGGCTTTATTTACATTTTTTTGCGGTATTGTTAGATAGGTATAACATAATATGGAAATATCAAGGAAAATATGCTATCAGTTTATTTTGTTAGTTAATTAATTGTTGTTTAAAGCTAGATGATGATTGATTGCAATTAGCTATCTTTTGGCATAACATTGGTTGTGTTCATAATCTATAGTTGAAAGACGAGTTAGTATAATCCATTATGTTTATGATGTCAAATATGGTAAGTAATATTGTATGCAATATCATTTTATTAAGTCAGTTAGACTTGTTCTCTTTCTTAATAATAAAAGGGTTTAGGAACTTATACGATGCGAAAGTTAATGGTTGTAATAATTCACATAGATCTAGAATCAAATGGGTTTGATTACATATATAACTCAATCATAGGCATAATTAATTAAGTTAATTTCGCCTATTGGATCAAAACAAGTATATAAGAGTAAGATACAAATTGCAAAACTTTATATCAATGGTAATTAGAATAGAACTTGCACTAATTAATAATAATAAAAGTTCTTGAAAATATTCTTTCCTTTATAATTTATTTTCAGTTTTATATACAATTCATTCTTTGGCATATATATGTTTTATAATTGTCAAAAATAGCATTAATCATATTTTTATCCTTTCACTGAGAGTTTGAATAGTCTTGGGATGAACATAATTAATACTCGGAAATTATAGTCAACGGGCAATATTTAAAATTTGTGAATTTCTTTTAAAAGAATTTAAAGACGCCCCTTGAATATGAATTTCTCAGTATTTTCATATAAAATGTGTAGATACAACAAACAATTTGTGGAAAAATCTCTAATATCATTGCAAATATTTTGCGCAATTAGGGATACGTTCGCGTACCCTGATTATATTTTTAAAAGCAAAATTCGGACTATGCGTACGCGCAATTTCGAGCGAATATTTAATAAAAGGATTTTTTTTAAAGGCGTTAAATTAATTTCATAAAAAGCCGCGATGTGCGGTTCAATATTTAAGAAAAACAAATATTCTTGATTCAACACAATCTCGAAAAATGATTGCTTAATAAATATTATCAAAAGTTATTGTGTACACGTACGCGTGACACAAGTCCGCATTTTTATAACACGAATATACGTACGCGTAATTCGATTCAAGGAAGGGTCCTTAATCACAATAAGTAAAAGCGGTAGAAAAATCACGTAACAAAACATATTTAATAAAATCAAGATAATTAAGTCAATAATAAAAACAGTTAAGCGACCGTGCTAGAACCACGGAATTCGGAAATGCCTAATACCTTCTTCCGGATTAACAGAATTCCTTACTCAGGATTTCTGGTTCCCAGAATAATAAACAGAGTCATATTCTCCTCGATTCAGGGACTAAAATTGGTGACTTGGGACACCTTAAAATTCCCAGGTGGCGACTCTGAAATCATTAAATAAATCCTGTTTCGACTGTCCTTTAATTGGAGAAAACTCCCCACGCGCCCCGCGGGCGCGGTAAAAAGGAGGTGCGACAGCTCTGGCGACTCTTCTGGGGACTTAAAAGTACCAGTGTTATTATAACCCAGAACCATTGGTTCAGGGTTTACAGAATTCGAGCTTAAAATATCTGTTTTTATTGGATTTATTTACTATATGATTTTCAACTGTTTATATGCTAATATGCTAAATTTTTTTTACCACTTTAATATCATTTGAATTGTGAATATATACAACTGCTACGAAAACCCCTTTCTTTCTGAGTCTTCTAAATTTATGGTGTACACGTGCGCGTGACCCACCTTTTTGTTAAAGTCATACCAAATAAGACGGAGTTGGGACAAGTAACTAGGCCGGGCAGACTTTCGTGCTCCCGGTACGTTGCCCCCGCTTCGGCTCAAACTGTCCGTTTGGGTAAGCCAGGTTTAGAACAATCAACCTAAGGTTTTACACTTAGAATAACTCAACCATGTACCAGATCCCTAGTAGGAACGAATATTTGCATCATATGCATTTGGCCTTGGAGACTCAACACAGGGGTTGGGTCTGTCTAGGACAGGTGAACCCAAAATAAAAAGACCATCATGATGCATCCTACTTGTTACTTGTGCATTCATTTGCCTCGAACATGCTTGTTGACCAGCTTAAATAAAATCATGGTGAGAAGAAAGGAATAAAATGGGTTGTTTTAAAAATTTCGAAAAAAAATAGTTTTAAATTTTGAAATAAAGGTATTTAATAAAAAAAATTCGAAAATGATTTTTTTTAGTATAAATTTTCAAAATAAATTTTGACTTTATCAAAATTAAATTTCAGATACAAAATGAGCACCACACAAAGCCCCTCATCCACAAGTACGGAAGAATTTCTATGTCAGCTTCAAATGTGGTGGTATGATTTAGGCGAAGACGGTCAAAAATGGGTCGTCAAGCATTTGGGAAATCTCACGGACATTATGAAAGTTAAACCCCGTGATGATCTGATTGCGGCGTTAGTAACTTTCTGGGACCCTGTTCACAATGTTTTTCGTTTCTCTGACTTCGAGCTTACTCCTACATTAGAGGAGATAGCTGGATATGCTGGTTTTGACGAAAGTTTAAGAAATCAAAGCTTGATATTCACAAAGGCTCCTTCGGTACATCGATTCTTCGGTCTTCTGAACATCAGCAGTCAAATCAGGAAAAGCAATGTCATCAATGGATGTTGTTCCTTCAACTTTTTGTATTCAAGGTTCGGAAAATCAGATGGGTTCGAAATTCATGAGAAAGGCCTTACTAATAAGCAAAACAAAGACACTTGGCAGATGCACCGTCGATTTGCTTTCATGGTGGCTTTTCTAGGAGTCATGGTTTTCCCAAATAAAGAGCGAACAATTGATATTCGCACCGCAAAAGTTGTGCAAATCCTCACCACTAAAGAAAATCACACCCTTGTCCCCATCATTCTATCAGATATTTATCGGGCTTTGACTTTATGCAAATCAGGAGCAAAAGTCTTCGAAGGGTGCAAAATTTTGTTGCAAATGTGGGTGATTGAACATCTCCAACAACAGCCCAAGATCATACAGTATGGGTCAAACAATGATAATTGCATCGAAAGCTATGAGGAAAGAACAAAAAATTATCAGGTTCCAGAAGGGATAGAAGCATGGGTATCTCATCTAAAGGCTTTAACAGCAAATCAAATTGAATGGACCCTAGGATGGCTCCCGATGAGGGAAGTAATACATATGTCAACCTCAAATAGTTATCTACTACTATTGGGATTAAGAAGCATTTAGCCGTATGCACCACTAAGAGTCCTAAGGCAACTAGGGAGATACCAAATAGTTCCTGATGATGAAGATTTGAGTAAGCAAGTAATCGAATTACACCCAGAAGCCACCATTCCCGAAGCTCTACTTCAGCAGATGTGGAATGGGTGCCAATACTTGAAAAGTGATACTCAAGTCCTAGACGCTACAAAGGGTGAGATAAATCCTGGATATGCAAGGTGGTTCGAAAAACGGTCTCGCGTGGATGATGTACCAGAACCTGAGCTACAAAGGCCAACAAAAAGACCTCATATTCAAAACTTCAATGATAAAATCCAAGAGCGGTTGATCTGGGGAGAAAAAGAAAAAGGGTACAAAGCAACTATCCATGCCCTAAAAGAAAATCTAAGAAGCCTCAGTTTGGAGAAAGATTTGCAAGCACAAGAAGCCGAAGGCGAGAAAAAGTGTCTAGCTTGTGAGACTGAAAATCTTCATGCTCGATTCAAAAAAATGAAAAGAGTTTCTGAAACGCCAAAGAGGATCTGGAAGGATCAAAAAACCATCGCCAATCTCTTTGAAAGAATGCAAGATTATGATTCCATTCTTGCAGAAAACTAAAGGGAATTGAGCAAGGCAAAAGAAAGGATCCAACAATTAAACGAAGAAGCCAGATCTAACAAGGAACGCCAAGATAGGCAATCCGAAAAAGACAAGGCACAATTCAAGAAGGAAAAAGACTATTGGATGCGATCAGAAGACCAGCTTCGTGCACAAATAGAAGAGGCAAGAAGATGCAACAGAGAACATCAACAAGCAGACCTCGACAGGGAAAGATCGCAAGCAAGATTAGAGCAGGCCAGACTCCGAGCTCTATTAGAATCAGCTCTAGATCGTGAAAACCGTGTCAGAGATATAGCCACCACTCGTCAGCAGCAATTGCAAGACCAAGACCAACGTCTCCAAGGTTTCAGGGCACAAATCCACGACCTGACAGTCTTCACATCTCAAAGTTATGTAAACTGCCAAGGAATGGATTATGAAAGATTTACTGAGCATGCGCCCACTTTTGCTCGTCATCTAGCAATGGAGTTGGAAAGGATGTATCGTACGCTGGGAGGCCATCCAGGTCAAGCCCCACATTGAGCAGATAATCCAATATTTGACAACAAAAGTGGAAAGTGGGGCACGTTGTGAGATGTTAAGAATTGTATCTTTTATTTTTATTTAAGTGTGTGTGTTTTCAAGCCATTTTCTTAAAGTTTTCAAATGTAATTCCATCTTTGTGAAATGAATAAAAGTGATTGCCTTTGGTCCGAACTATGCAAGGTCTGATTCATGTAAGGCATGATACGTAGGCAATCTCTAAGATTCGACCACCACGATAAAAGATATATATAGTAAATAAAAATGAATGACAATTTTCAATTTCAAGAAAGCTGGGACGACACAAGCAGTCGAGCAAATGCATAATAGAAAGGGATTATTTGTCTAGGAGCATTGTATCTCAACGTGTGATTATATATGTATTAAATTCTCAGAACTAACAAGTTTGTTCATTTTTAGAATTCAAGCAGTTAGTTTCTCTAAAGAGTATACTGGCATATTATCACTATCACACAAGATCAAAAGGACCAATACCTGAAAGTATGTTTATCCCAGATGTTGACACAGGTATGGAGATAGAGGAGATGGATGTCGGGAAAATGAAAGAAGAGATGTTTAAACTCAAGCAGCAAATGGCTGAGATGTACCAAGCCTGGTCTACAGGACAGTTACCCCCATCTTACCCAAATAACCCTGCTCCATCAATGACCCAAGCTCAGGATAATATCACCACAGAATTATCCCCAAACTTCCCAATTTACCAACACTACCGAGGCACCACCTCTCAAACACCACAGTTTCCACCTCTAAAACCTGTTCCATATTTTCCTCCACCTATGACTCCTATTTTCGTAGCACCTCCCCCGGCTACATTCCACAAATCTCCTAGTGAGCCTACATTCCAGGCCCAGGACAACCAATATTACCCCCCGGAGCCCACCCTCAAAGCCTCCGAAATTCATTCAACCACTCCTCGTTTTGATCTCCCAACCGAAATTGACAAGCCAGCCAAAAATGCTGAGCAAGAAGAGATGTTCAGGAAGGTCAAGAGTCTAGAACAATCATTCAGAGACATGCGAGGATTAGGTGGGCAAGTCAGTGTAGCCTACAAAGATTTGTGCTTGTTCCCCAACGTACAATTACCGGTTGGCTTCAAGATGCCCAAATTTGATTTATACAACGGGCACGGTGACCCAGTAGCCCACTTAAGGGTTTTCTGTAGCAAGATGCGAGGAGCTGGGGGAAAAGATGAATTATTAATGGCTTACTTCAGTCAAAGTCTAAGCGGATCAGCTTTGGAGTGGTATACACGTCAGGACCATGGGAGATGGTACACCTGGGATGACCTGGCGCAGGCATTCGCATACCATTTCCAATACAATCTGGAAATCATCCCAGATCGATTATCTTTGACAAAATTCGAGAAGAAACACAATGAAAGTTTCAGAGAGTATGGCTTTCGGTGGAGAGAACAGGCAGCAAGAGTGGATCCTCCTATGAAGCAGAGCGAAATGGTAGACTACTTCCTCCAAGCCTTGGAACCAACTTACTATGCCCACTTGGTTTCAGCGGTTGGGAAATCATTCAACGAAGTAGTGAAGATGGGAGGTATGGTGGAAGAAGGCCTCAAGACAAATAAAATCATGAGCTATTCAGCAATTAAGGCAACTACTCAAGCTATTCAAGGCGGGGTAGGAGGAATCGGAAGAAAGAAGAGGGAGGAAGCAACAGTAGTTGATTCAGGAATTTGGTCGGGACCCAGAGGTTCACCGCTTTACTATAATCAACCACGACCTCGCCAATCAGCTTACCACCATGATTCATCCCAACACTACTATCACCCTTCAGAGCCTCATTTTTCCATTAACCATGCTCAAGCATACAATCAGCCACCTGTTCACACCAATTGGCGTGCTCCTGTCACACCAAATACTTACCCACGAGCCTATCCCGGACCAGGTTTCAGGCCTAGGCCAGCATTCAGGGGAGAAAGGGAACAGAAAAAGAAAACTTACACTCCATTGGGAGAGTCTTACACCAGTCTGTTCCACAGGCTGAGACAGCTAGACATGCTGAGACCAATACAATCCAAGCTACCCAATCCTCCTCCAAAGAATTTGGATTACACCATTAGCTGTGAATATTGCTCTGGTGCACCAGGCCATGATACGGAGAAATGTTGGCATTTGAAAAATGCAATACAAGAGCTGATTGATACTAATAAAATCGAGGTTCAAACCCCCGAAGCCCCAAATATCAATAGAAATCCAATGCCAGCCCATCAAGAGGCTAATATGATAGAAATCATACAAGCTGATGGGGAGACAAAGAAGCCGTCACAAACTGTCATGATGATCAAATCTCATGAAACCAATCCAGATAAGCAGTTAACAGAGGAGAAGTCGGTGTCTAAGCAAAACAAAAATGGTGATGAACCATCTATGATAGTCGATGAGGGATCCTCGAGCAAAGTTGCCGCAAAACAAGAAAGGCCGAAAGTGATAGTACCAGGGGTTGCTAACAAACCCATTATATTTGTGGTAGGAGCCCGTACAGATCAGGTTATTATTGCACCTGTAATCCAGCTGCCGGTCATCAACAACAAAGCCATCCCATGGAACTATGAACGGGTGACTGTAATGTACAAGGGCAAAGAAATCAAGGAAGAAGTGTGTGAGGTGCAAGGTTTGACACGTTCGGGAAGATGTTTTACTCCCGAAGAGTTGAGAAAAACTAAGAGCAATCCAACGCCAACAAAGAGAGCTGTGACGGAAGAAGAGGCGGAGGAGTTTTTAAGAAAAATGAAACTCCATGATTATTCTGTTGTGGATCAATTAAAGAAGACCCCCGCTCAAATTTCATTGTTGTCATTACTGATCCATTCAGAGGAGCACCGCCTGGCTTTGATGAAAATCCTGAATGAAGCTCATGTTCCTGAAAAGATCTCTGTAAATCATTTGGGAAAAATAGCCAACAGAATCTTTGAGACAAACAAAATTACATTTGCTGATGATGAATTACCTGTGGAAGGTACCGAGCACAACAGAGCTCTTTACCTCACCGTGAAATGTGAAAACTCCATAGTAACCCGGGTATTGGTTGACAATGGGTCAAGTGCAAACATATGCCCTCTCTCCACTTTAAGCAAATTAAAAATTAAAGAGGAGAGGATCCAGAAAAATAGTATCTGCGTACGGGGGTTTGACGGTGGAAGCAGAGATTCATTTGGCGACATAGTGTTGGAACTAACAATAGGGCCAGTTGAATTCACAATGGAATTCCAAGTGTTGGACATAACTGTTTCTTACAACTTGTTGTTGGGTCGACCATGGATCCATGCTGCTAAAGCAGTCCCGTCAACACTACATCAGGCTGTCAAGTTTGAATGGGATCATCAAGAAATAGTCGTGCATGGAGAAGAAAGTTTAAATGCTCACAACAGTACCATTGTACCGATCGAGGGAACAGAAATTGACCAAGGACCATGGGTATACCAAGTGTCCGACACGGTGTCAGTAGAGAAAATTCCAGAAGGGAAATACCTTCCGAATCCAAAAATATCCTCTGCATCAGTCATGGTAGCTTATGAAATGTTAAAGAATGGCTTTATACCCGGCAAAGGTCTGGGCTTATCTCTGCAAGGAATTATACAACCAGTATCTCTCCCCGAGAACTGGAGAACATTCGGTTTAGGGTTCATACCCACCGCCAATGACGTGAGAAGGGCCAAGAAGTTGAAACACCAAGCATGGGTTCTTCCAAAACCAGTACCACATCTGTCAAAGTCTTTTGTCAAGACCGGCGCTAAAAATTGCCCGATAACAACAATTCCTAAATCCCGGGTCAATCCTGAGAAGGAATTAATTGAAAGGTTCGAGAAATTGTTTAGTGATGTGAATATGTTGGAAAGCGGAGAAGGGTGTAGCAACGCAGAAGTTCAATTCGTTGGGCCAGAAACAAAGCTCAATAATTGGAAAGCCACTCCTCTCCCAATTCGAAAGGAGTCTTGGTAGTTTATTTTGATTTTCTTTCAATTTGTTTGGGTTATTTCAAGGTTGTAATCCCAAAGTTTATCTTACAGTTGGTTTGAAGTGTGCAAAACCTTGTTATCTTTCATCATCCAATAAAAAGCAGTTTCCTTTTTATTATCATTCCTAATAGCTTTCTTTTCTTTTTCTTCTTTCCTGTACAGTTCCTTTTACGCTGGCTCTAGTGATATGGCATGCATGAGGAATCTTCAGCCCAGTCTTAAAAATCAATCTGGTTCCGAAATATTAATTCAAGAAATATATTGTGATTATGAATCAGAATATGATGAAGATGAGATTTTTGAAGAGATTAGTAAAGAGTTAATTCACTTTGAGGAAAAAATCAAACCTAACTTGAGTGATACCGAGGACATCAATATAGGGGACACGAGTAATATCCGAGAAACTAAAATAAGTGTCCATCTCGAACCAAAGATCCGAGAGGAGTTAATTAAAGCACTCATAGAATTCAAAGATGTTTTTGCATGGTCGTATGACGACATGCCGGGCTTGAGCACTGATTTAGTGGTCCACAAATTGCCCACCGATCCAACAGTGCCTCCTGTCAAGCAGAGGCTGAGAAAATTCAAGCCTGATATGAGTGTGAGAATTAAGGAAGAAATCACCAAACAATTGGAAGCAAAGGTCATTCGAGTCACTCGATATCCTGTTTGGTTGGCTAATGTCGTTCCTGTGCCAAAGAAAGATGGCAAAATTAGAGTATGCGTCGACTATCGCAATCTCAACAAAGCAAGTCCAAAGGATAATTTCCCATTACCCAATATCCATATTTTGATCGACAATTGTGCCAAGCATGATATAGGGTCTTTCGTAGATTGTTATGTCGGGTATCATCAAATTCTAATGGATGAAGAAGATGCAGAAAAGACGACATTCATCACACCATGGGGAACTTATTGCTACCGGGTAATGCCATTCGGTCTAAAGAACGCCGGAGCAACCTATATGAGAGCAATGACCACAGTGTTTCATGATATGATACACAAGGAAATTGAGGTATACGTGGATGATGTGATCATAAAATCAAAGCATCAGGCCAACCACGTTGGGGATTTGAGGAAGTTCTTCTTAAGACTTCGCAGGTACAACCTCAAGCTTAACCCTGCCAAATGCGCATTTGGAGTTCCATCCGAAAAGTTGCTGGGATTCATAGTCAGTCGACGAGGCATCGAGCTAGATCCGTCAAAGATCAAAGCCATCCAAGAACTGCCATCTCCAAGAAACAAAACTGAAGTAATGAGTTTGTTGGGAAGGTTAAATTACATCAGCAGGTTTATTGCTCAGCTCACAACAACCTGTGAGCCAATTTTCAAATTGTTAAAAAAGGATGCTGCGGTCAAATGGACCGATGAGTGTCAAGAAGCGTTCGATAAAATAAAAGGGTACTTGTCAAACCCACCCGTGTTGGTCCCGTCAGAGCCAGGAAGACCTTTGATTCTTTACTTGACGGTTTTGGAAAATTCATTTGGTTGTGTATTGGGGCAACATGACCTCACTGGCAGAAAAGAACAGGCCATCTACTACCTTAGCAAGAAGTTCACAGCTTATGAGGTTAAGTATACCCATCTGGAAAAGACATGTTGCGCCCTAACATGGGTAGCTCAAAAATTGAAACACTATTTGTCATCCTACACTACTTACCTCATTTCTCGGTTGGATCCATTGAAATACATTTTTCAAAAGCCTATGCCAACGGGAGGACTTGCAAAGTGGCAGATATTGCTCACAGAATTCGACATCATCTATGTGACTCGAACTGCAATGAAGGCTCAAGCACTGGCCGATCATTTAGCCGAAAACCCGGTCGATGAGGAATATGAGCCGTTGAAGACTTATTTTCCTGATGAAGAAACAATGCATATCGACGAGGTGGAGCAAATTGAAAAGCCTGGCTGGAAACTTTTCTTTGATGGAGCCGCTAACATGAAAGGAGTCGGAATAGGAGCTGTAATCATTTCTGAAACAGGGCATCCCTATCCTGTTACAGCTCAATTGCGATTTTATTGCACTAATAATATGGCTGAATATGAAGCTTGCATTTTGGGGTTAAGGCTAGCTGCAGACATGGGTATCCGAGAAATCTTAGTCATGGGAGATTCGGATCTTTTGGTACATCAAATTCAAGGAGAATGGGAAACCCGAGACTTGAAGCTCATACCATACCGACAATGTCTACATGATCTTTGTCGGCGTTTTCAATCAGTGGAATTCCAACATATTCCAAGAATCCATAATGAGGTTGCCGATGCATTGGCTACCCTGGCATCAATGTTGCACCATCCGGACAAAGCTTATGTAGATCCGATACATATTCAAGTCCACGATCAGCACGCTTATTGCAATATGGTTGAAGAAGAATTTGATGGTGAACCATGGTTCCACGACATCAAGGAGTATATCAGAATGGGGATATATCCCGCACAAGCCACAGGAGATCAAAAGAGGACCATTAGGCGATTGGCAAATGGATTCTTCTTAAGCGGAGGAGTTTTGTATAAAAGAACACCAGATCTTGGATTATTAAGATGCATAGATGCCAGACAAGCTACAACTGTCATGTCTGAAGTACATTCAGGAGTTTGCGGACCCCACATGAGTGGATATGTGTTGGCAAAGAAAATCCTCTGAGCTGGTTACTATTGGCTTACCATGGAGCGAGATTGTATCAGTTTTGTGCGCAAGTGTCATCAATGCCAAATACACGGAGATTTGATTCACTCTCCACCATCCGAGTTGCACACAATGTCGGCATCATGGCCCTTCGTTGCCTGGGGCATGGATGTTATTGGACCAATTGAGCCGGCAGCATCCAATGGGCACAGGTTCATTCTGGTAGCTATTGATTATTTTACCAAATGGGTTGAGGCCAAGACATTCAAATCAGTGACCAAGAAAGCTGTGATCGATTTTGTCCACTCAAATATCATATGTCGATTCGGAATCCCGAAGATGATCATCACAGATAACGGTGCTAATCTTAACAGGAACCTAATGAAGGAAGTATGTCAACAGTTTAAGATTACACATCGCAACTCTACCCCATATCGGCCCAAAGCGAATGGAGCAGTAGAAGCAGCCAACAAAAACATAAAGAAGATACTTCGGAAAATGGTAGAAGGTTCAAAACAATGGCATGAAAAATTACCATTTGCATTATTAGGATACCGCACTACTGTTCGCACTTCAGTAGGAGCAACTCCTTATTTGTTGGTATATGACACTGAAGCAGTAATTCCCGCAGAAGTTGAGATTCCTTCCCTTCGAATCATCGCCGAAGCAAAGATTGATGATGATGAATGGGTCAAAACCCGTCTAGAACAGTTAAACTTGATTGATGAAAAACGATTGACCGCAGTATGCCATGGTCAGTTATATCAAAGAAGAATAGAAAGAGCATACAACAAAAAAGTGCGTCCCCGGAAGTTTGAAGTAGGTCAGCATGTGCTGAAACGTATTTTTCTACGTCAGGTTGAAGCAAAGGGCAAATTTGCCCCGAATTGGCAAGGACCATTCATTGTGACCAGAGTATTATCGAATGGTGCACTATGCTTAACAGACATTGAAGGCAAATGCATAGATATGGCGATCAATTCTGACGCGGTAAAGAGATATTATGCATAACTTTTTGAGTGTTTGTATTTAGCATTATTTCGAAGATTGGAATGACAAAGGCAATTTATTCTGCTATCCAAACACTATACCATTTGCTTCCCCTTTGAGCCATACTTGTTTCTTTCCTACCCTCTCTTGGAATCAATAAAAAAAATCAAGTATGAATTAACAAAAAAAAAAAAAACATCATCACTATTATTAAGTGAACTACGTTTGACCTGATTCCTCAAAGAAGGATACGTAGGCGCCTCACGGCTCGGTCATAGGGTGCACAATATACATAAAATGTGCACAAAAAGAAACATCAAGCGACCCCAATCAAGGAACTGGGGCAAGAATTGTATTGGAAATAAGAAAAAGATTCCAAGAGTTGTAATTTTAAACACATACCAAAACTGTTTAGCTTTTAATACCTTTTCCATTTCTAACCCCATACCAGAAAGACCTTTCGACCAATCTTAGAAAAATGCTGAGTCAAGCAAATGAAGATGGTTCATAACATTCTGGTACAAACAAGAAAAGAAAGTAAAAACGAGAGAGTCTTATAGGTGAAAACCCACACGGGCACCATAAGGCGACGGAAGTTGAGAGAAAAGTAAAATGAGAGAGTCTTATTGGTGAAAACCTTCGTGGGCACCATAAGGCGAAAAGGAAGTGAAAAAATGAACAAATGAGGAAGGTTTATCAGTGAAAACTCTTTAAGACATTGCAAGTCCAACAGGTCTGTGAAATGAAAAATGAAGTTGGGTTATGGAAATTTTGGCAAAAAACAAAAATGAGACAATTGAAAGGAGATTGATTAAAAGACTGGGTTGATTAATCCGAAATGCATACCATGATCATTGGTGCCAGTAACTCCAATCAGATAAGTTTTCATTCTTGCACCAACAGTCATCCAAAATTGGATTTTTCTTTTCATTCTATAATTGTCGAAATCAACGTGTTTCGTCACTAATAATCTTACTTTTCTAAAAGCTTTGAGATAAGTTTTATTACAAACAAATAAGAAGGAATGTCAAGGTATACTACCAAGATTCAAGGTTACAAAATACGGCCACGAAAGGTGGGAGATAAAAGATATGGGTATAAGAAAGGTGAAATCAAAAGTGGATCAGCAAAGTCAGAAGGGACATATGATTACAGTTAAAAGATTTTGAAGGAAAACATATAGAGGGGAATCCTATAGTCAAAGATCAATTACAAGAACAAAACAGTTTGTTCAACCATTCCAAGGCAATAAAGAGAGATGAGGAGAAGCCTCACCATCGGCAAGAATGCACCAGTTAACCACCCTACTTTAAACTGACGAAGTTTTCTTTCATTTAAAACAGGGGCAAATACAATATTTGTGTCCGGAAATACCTGGTAGAGAAAAGAAGAAGTCAGGCATCCATCTGGAGAATGAGGATGAGAAATTGAAGAAATCAGGCGTCCACCTGGAGAATGAGGATGAGAAAAGAAGAAGTCATGCGTCCACCTGGAGAATGAGGATGAGAAAAGAAGAAGTCAGGCGTCCACCTGGAGAATGAGGATGAGAAAAAAGAAGTCAGGCGTCCACCTGGAGAATGAGGATGAAAAAAGAAGAAGTCAGGCGTCCACCTGGAGAATGAGGATGAGAAAAGAAGAAATCAGGCGTCCACCTGGATAATGAGGATGAGAAAAGAAGAAGTCAGGCGTCCACCTGGAGAATGAGGATGAGAAAAGAAGAAGTCAGGCGTCCACTTGGAGAATGAGGATGAGAAAAGAAGAAGTCAGGCGTCCACCTGGAGAATGAGGATGAAAAAAGAAGAAGTCAGGCGTCCACCTGGAGAATGAGGATGAGAAAAAAGAAGTCAGGCGTCCACCTGGAGAATGAGGATGAAAAAAGAAGAAGTCAGGCGTCCACCTGGAGAATGAGGATGAGAAAAGAAGAAATCAGGCGTCCACCTGGATAATGAGGATGAGAAAAGAAGAAGTCAGGCGTCCACCTGGAGAATGAGGATGAGAAAAGAAGAAGTCAGGCGTCCACTTGGAGAATGAGGATGAGAAAAGAAGAAGTCAGGCGTCCACCTGGAGAATGAGGATGAAAAAAGAAGAAGTCAGGCGTCCACCTGGAGAATGAGGATGAGAAAAGAAGAAGTCAGGCGTCCACCTGGAGAATGAGGATGAGAAAAAAGAAGTCAGGCGTCCACCTGGAGAATGAGGATGAAAAAAGAAGAAGTCAGGCGTCCACCTGGAGAATGAGGATGAGAAAAGAAGAAATCAGGCGTCCACCTGGATAATGAGGATGAGAAAAGAAGAAGTCAGGCGTCCACCTGGAGAATGAGGATGAAAAAGAAGAAGTCAGGCGTCCACCTGGAGAATGAGGATGAGAAAAGAAGAAATCAGGCGTCCACCTGGATAATGAGGATGAGAAAAGAAGAAGTCAGGCGTCCACCTGGAGAATGAGGATGAGAAAAGAAGAAGTCAGGCGTCCACTTGGAGAATGAGGATGAGAAAAGAAGAAGTCAGGCGTCCACCTGGAGAATGAGGATGAAAAAAGAAGAAGTCAGGCGTCCACCTGGAGAATGAGGATGAGAAAAGAAGAAGTCAGGCGTCCACCTAGAGAATGAGGATGAAGAAAAGAAGAAATCAGGCGTCCACCTGGAGAATGAGGATGAGAAAAGAAGAAGTCAGGCGTCCACCTGGAGAATGAGGATGAGAAAAGAAGAAGTCAGGCGTCCACCTGGAGAATGAGGATGAGAAAAGAAGAAGTCAGGCGTCCACCTGGAGAATGAGGATGAGAAAAGAAGAAGTCAGGCGTCCACCTGGAGAATGAGGATGAAAAAAGAAGAAGTCAGGCGTCCACCTGGAGAATGAGGATGAGAAAGAAGAAGTCAGGCGTCCACCTGGAGAATGAGGATGAAAAAAAGAAGAAGTCAGGCGTCCACCTGGAGAATGAGGATGAAGAATTGAAGAAGTCAGGCGTCCACCTGGAGAATGAGGATGAGAAAAGAAGAAGTCAGGCGTCCACCTGGAGAATGAGGATGAAGAAATTGAAGAAGTCAGGCGTCCACCTGGAGAATGAGGATGAGAAAAGAAGAAGTCAGGCGTCCACCTGGAGAATGAGGATGAGAAAAGAAGAAATCAGGCGTCCACCTGGATAATGAGGATGAGAAAAGAAGAAGTCAGGCGTCCACCTGGAGAATGAGGATGAGAAAAGAAGAAGTCAGGCGTCCACTTGGAGAATGAGGATGAGAAAAGAAGAAGTCAGGCGTCCACCTGGAGAATGAGGATGAAAAAAGAAGAAGTCAGGCGTCCACCTGGAGAATGAGGATGAGAAAAAAGAAGTCAGGCGTCCACCTGGAGAATGAGGATGAGAAAAAAGAAGTCAGGCGTCCACCTGGAGAATGAGGATGAAAAAAGAAGAAGTCAGGCGTCCACCTGGAGAATGAGGATGAGAAAAGAAGAAATCAGGCGTCCACCTGGATAATGAGGATGAGAAAAGAAGAAGTCAGGCGTCCACCTGGAGAATGAGGATGAGAAAAAGAAGAAGTCAGGCGTCCACCTGGAGAATGAGGATGAGAAAAGAAGAAGTCAGGCGTCCACCTGGAGAATGAGGATGAGAAAAGAAGAAGTCAGGCGTCCACCTGGAGAATGAGGATGAGAAAAGAAGAAGTCAGGCGTCCACCTGGAGAATGAGGATGAAAAAAGAAGAAGTCAGGCGTCCACCTGGAGAATGAGGATGAGAAAAGAAGAAGTCAGGCGTCCACCTGGAGAATGAGGATGAAGAAAAAGAAGAAGTCAGGCGTCCACCTGGAGAATGAGGATGAAGAATTGAAGAAGTCAGGCGTCCACCTGGAGAATGAGGATGAGAAAAGAAGAAGTCAGGCGTCCACCTGGAGAATGAGGATGAAGAAATTGAAGAAGTCAGGCGTCCACCTGGAGAATGAGGATGAGAAAAGAAGAAGTCAGGCGTCCACCTGGAGAATGAGGATGAGAAAAGAAGAAATCAGGCGTCCACCTGGATAATGAGGATGAGAAAAGAAGAAGTCAGGCGTCCACCTGGAGAATGAGGATGAGAAAAGAAGAAGTCAGGCGTCCACTTGGAGAATGAGGATGAGAAAAGAAGAAGTCAGGCGTCCACCTGGAGAATGAGGATGAAAAAGAAGAAGTCAGGCGTCCACCTGGAGAATGAGGATGAGAAAAGAAGAAGTCAGGCGTCCACCTGGAGAATGAGGATGAGAAAAAAGAAGTCAGGCGTCCACCTGGAGAATGAGGATGAAAAAAGAAGAAGTCAGGCGTCCACCTGGAGAATGAGGATGAGAAAAGAAGAAATCAGGCGTCCACCTGGATAATGAGGATGAGAAAAGAAGAAGTCAGGCGTCCACCTGGAGAATGAGGATGAAAAAAGAAGAAGTCAGGCGTCCACCTGGAGAATGAGGATGAGAAAAGAAGAAATCAGGCGTCCACCTGGATAATGAGGATGAGAAAGAAGAAGTCAGGCGTCCACCTGGAGAATGAGGATGAGAAAAGAAGAAGTCAGGCGTCCACTTGGAGAATGAGGATGAGAAAAGAAGAAGTCAGGCGTCCACCTGGAGAATGAGGATGAAAAAAGAAGAAGTCAGGCGTCCACCTGGAGAATGAGGATGAGAAAAGAAGAAGTCAGGCGTCCACCTAGAGAATGAGGATGAAGAAAAGAAGAAATCAGGCGTCCACCTGGAGAATGAGGATGAGAAAAGAAGAAGTCAGGCGTCCACCTGGAGAATGAGGATGAGAAAAGAAGAAGTCAGGCGTCCACCTGGAGAATGAGGATGAGAAAAGAAGAAGTCAGGCGTCCACCTGGAGAATGAGGATGAGAAAAGAAGAAGTCAGGCGTCCACCTGGAGAATGAGGATGAGAAAAGAAGAAGTCAGGCGTCCACCTGGAGAATGAGGATGAAAAAAGAAGAAGTCAGGCGTCCACCTGGAGAATGAGGATGAAGAATTGAAGAAGTCAGGCGTCCACCTGGAGAATGAGGATGAGAAAAGAAGAAGTCAGGCGTCCACCTGGAGAATGAGGATGAAGAAAAGAAGAAGTCAGGCGTCCACCTGGAGAATGAGGATGAGAAAAGAAGAAGTCAGGCGTCCACCTGGAGAATGAGGATGAAAGAATTGAAGAAGTCAGGCGTCCACCTGGAGAATGAGGATGAAAGAATTAAAGAAGTCAGGCGTCCACCTGGAGAATGAGGATGAGAAAAGAAGAAGTCAGGCGTCCACCTGGAGAATGAGGATGAGAAAAGAAGAAGTCAGGCGTCCACCTGGAGAATGAGGATGAGAATTGAAGAAGTCAGGCGTCCACCTGGAGAATGAGGATGAGAAAAGAAGAAGTCAGGCGTCCACCTGGAGAATGAGGATGAGAAAAGAAGAAGTCAGGCGTCCACCTGGAGAATGAGGATGAAGAAATTGAAGAAGTCAGGCGTCCACCTGGAGAATGAGGATGAGAAAAGAAGAAGTCAGGCGTCCACCTGGAGAATGAGGATGAAAAAAGAAGAAGTCAGGCGTCCACCTGGAGAATGAGGATGAGAAAAGAAGAAGTCAGGCGTCCACCTAGAGAATGAGGATGAAAAAGAAGAAGTCAGGCGTCCACCTGGAGAATGAGGATGAGAATTGAAGAAGTCAGGCGTCCACATGGAGAATGAGGATGAAGAATTGAAGAAGTCAGGCGTCCACCTGGAGAATGAGGATGAGAATTGAAGAAGTCAGGCGTCCACCTGGAGAATGAGGATGAAGAAGTTAAAAAGAAGTCAGGCGTCCACCTGGAGAATAAGGATGAAGAAAAAAAAAAGTCAGGCGTCCACCTGGAAAATGATGATGAAGAAAGAAAAGAAGCAGTCAGGCACCCACCTGGAGAACAAGGGAATACAATTGAAGAATTGAAGTCAAAAGCCCGCTCATATAAGAAAGGAGCACACTTAGAATCAATAAAGCAGAGGAATCCAACAAAATCCCCAGCAAGAAACAACAAGAGTTCCAAACAGATGAAAGAAATACGGGACACAATGAAAAGGAATACGGAATAAGCCAAACGCCCAAGAGTCACCAAGAAATCAAGACAACAAGAAACGCAAGGGCATAATCTAGATAAGATTTTATAATTCATGTACCATAGTCTAGTTTAGCTTTTTGTATTACCTTGGAAGTAAGGTGTAATAAGGAGGTCAACAAGAAGTCAAAACAGCACGAAGCAGCAGTAACATCACAGTCCCACGGTAGTACCAGCTACCCAAAACTTCCCGAACTACATTGACATGATTCCTTTATAGCCAAGGATATGTAGGAAACCTTTGAAGCAGAGGTTCGGTCAAATCTTTCAAAAAAAAAAATGCTTCCCACGGAGTATTCGAACGGGCAAAACTCGCTCGTATCCGCTCACTTTATCTTTGCACGAAAACTCTTCAAGTTTCCGCACAAAGAGGGGCAGTTGTGAGCACGTGATTTTTGCTTTAATGAAAACTACTCCAAAATAAATCAAAAAATAAAATAAATTTCTTTTACTGTGTAATTTTTGAATTTGCGTGATGCTAAATACTTGTGTTATATCCGTAGGTGTTTACTTTGTCATAATAAATGAAAAAATAAAATAAAATACATGTTGCATGCATATAGGATTTAATTATGCATTAAAAAGATAATTTAAATAAAATCACAAAAAATATGCAATAGTTCTATTTTAAATATTCCACTATGTGATTAATGTCTTGTCTATGTGTTAAATAATTGTTATAGAGTAATTAATATATTTTTGTGAAGTTAAAATTGTTTTATAATTAAAATTGGAAATTTAAATTAGAAAAATGAAATAGTTGAAAAAGAAATTAAAAAAAAATATAATCGGACCTGGATTTAAATCCAGGCCCAAACCAAATTACCCCCTTTAGCCCAGGTCCGGTCCAGTCCGAAAAGAGTCAAAACGACAACGTTTAGTCGTGGTTCATCATGGACCGTTCGATCGAATCCAATCAACGGATGAGATCTCATCACCCTAACCCACAGTCCTTACCCGATCCAACACCCGGTCCAACTCGTTCCCCAAAACATAAGCCAAACAGCGTCGTTTGATTAAGTAAATAAATCCTGACCACTCATTCTATTAGATCTAACGGTCAGCATTAACCCACCCCGTCCCTATATAAGCCCATAATCCTCACCCCGGCCCCCCTAACTAAACCCCCCTCTCTACTGTTCATCGTCACCTTCCTCAGACCCCCCCTTAACCCTAGCCGCCCTAAGATCCCACCGCCTGAAACCCGGCGGCATCAACGCCGCCGGTCACCAAAATAACACCCTAGAATCCCCTGAACCTCCTCTATCCAAATATGTTAGGCGTTTGGCTCGAATCTTCCTGAAGGTTCTCGAATCTTCATTTGAAGATTCGAGTTGAGTTTAGATCTAAACCTAACAGTCCCAAATCGACACCATAGCTTCCCCTAGCCACCCTGAGTATGGATCTATTGTTTGTTTGGCTCGAATCAGTTCCGAGCTTCTCGAATCTTCTTTTGAAGATTCGGACCAAACAAGAACAAACTCAGATTTGTTTTAAGTTGACACCAAATGACCCCTAGGCTACCCTCACCCTTGTATCATGTTTGGTTCTCCTCGAATCTGACCATAAATGGTTAAATCCCAAATCGAACTTTCAAGAACCCTAAAAATACCAAACTTTCGGATTTCGTTCAGATTGAGTAAAGATTGAAGTTTAATCGACCTTAGTCGAAGTATTTTCAGTGGAAAATATTTCGACTAAGGTCTGTTTGATTTCAAACAAAAATCCGAAGCCGAGTTGAGTTCGAGTCTGATTAAAATTCAGAGGTACTTTTCTATTTCTGTTTGTGATATTCTGTATGTATTTTCGTTTGTTTAATAACTTGTTGATTTTTCATATTTTGTTTTGATTAATTTTGTCATTTCTGTCTCCTACCTATCTACTTGATCCGAATGTGAATTGTTTCTGTTGGTTGTAACTTATTACAATGTGTGTAATCGACTCGATTAAGTTCGTCGATTAGTTATATTACGAATCTTCATTTCTGAAAATGTTAACTGAAATAACCTGTTTTGGATGGATTATTTTGCAATAATCAATTAATTAGTTATTGTTAGTCAGTTGGTTCTTGTTTAATAAATCCATAAAATGGACGTTATATGTGTGTTGTTTTCTGAACATTTAAGTTCAGAACATTGTCAATATTGACAATGCTCCTGTTTGTTTGATCTTAGTTCAAAAGCTGAGTTCAATTGAATTATTAGGCTGAATTCAGTATAATGTTGTTATGATATTAGGTTTAATTTCAATTTCACAAATGTTGGTTAGATACCATTGTGTTAGAAAAGTGCATTCTTAGTCAAGATTCAGTCCAGAACTTGATATAATTGGTTATAGCTGTTTAATTCAGAAGGATAATCGATTCTGAACAATTTTTAAAATCTGTTTTTTATCAGATTCTGATTTCCTTGAGGGCTGTAATTACAGAAGGATTTCAGTTCTATTTTAGAATGAAACAGTAGGGTAATGTGATAGTGTGCTTTCAATAATATGATAGTGGCTATAATTTAAGTAATAAAGGGGAACAAGGGATAATGGGGCTGCTGAAAAACAGGATAAATAGCACTTAGTTTTAAAATATTCAAAAGTAGTTTTAATGGAAAAACTTTCTGATTTTTAAAGGAGAAGAGGGTCCATCCAGCACTAAATTGTATAGGACCAGCCTTGTATAAATACAGGGAGCTGGACAGACTTTAGAGGGCAGATTTTTAGGAGATTGAAAGAGGAAAATCAAGCAGAAACAGAAATCTGAAAAGGAAGATAGAAAGAAAGGAAAACAGAAACATTAAAACAGAATTCTACATCGGAAGTTAGTATTGAAGTTGATTCTGTGTTTAAAAATTGAAATTTTTTTTAGTCGGTT
The DNA here is from genome assembly GCF_000715075.1 of Nicotiana tabacum. Taxonomy (NCBI): domain Eukaryota; kingdom Viridiplantae; phylum Streptophyta; class Magnoliopsida; order Solanales; family Solanaceae; genus Nicotiana; species Nicotiana tabacum. The sequence goes on from NC_134082.1 coordinate 139,379,968, forward strand.
TTGTTCCAAGTCTCAGAATCAGAAATATCATTCTCTTCATTAAATCTGTCCGGATTTGTTCAATATCGTTGTTCAGTTAAAAATCTGAAACTTCCTAAAAGTACTGTCACTGTGCATCTGGGTTCTTCGGGTCTTATTATTGCTCAAACCTGTGGAAAGACTGCTATTCCATTGATTTTGTTACTGCTGCTACTGCTGAAATTTACTCCTTCTACCTTCATTTTCAGGTACATGTCTTTTAAATTTTAAGTTGGAAAGAGATTCAACATGACAAATAAACAAAGTTTGAATTGTAATACTATCTTCTATTCATTTGAGTTCTTTAGTTAAAAATTTCAGCTTTGGTTTCATGCTGGTAGTGAGTTCGAATCGATGGCTACAAGTTAATTGTATTATTTTTGAAATTCATATAAAACTTTGTAATAATGTTATCCATGTCAAATTTCATTAGTTTAGTTATCTATGAGTTGTGTAAATAGGAAGCATGGCAGAAAGTTGGCTTTATTTACATTTTTTTGCGGTATTGTTAGATAGGTATAGCATAATATGGAAATATCAAGGAAAATATGCTATCAGTTTATTTTGTTAGTTAATTAATTGTTGTTTAAAGCTAGATGATGATTGGTTGCAATTAGCTATCTTTTGGCATAACATTGGTTGTGTTCATAATCTATAGTTGAAAGACGAGTTAGTATAATCCATTATGTTTATGATGTCAAATATGGTAAGTAATATTGTATGCAATATCATTTTATTAAGCCAGTTAGACTTGTTCTCTTTTTTAATAATAAAAGGGTTTAGGAACTTATACGATGCGAAAGTTAATGGTTGTAATAATTCACATAGATCTAGAATCAAATGGGTTTGATTACATATATAACTCAATCATAGGCATAATTAATTAAGTTAATTTCGCCTATTGGATCAAAACAAGTATATAAGAGTAAGATACAAATTGCAAAACTTTATATCAATGGTAATTAGAATAGAACTTGCACTAATTAATAATAATAAAAGTTCTTGAAAATATTCTTTCCTTTATAATTTATTTTCAGTTTTATATACAATTCATTCTTTGGCATATATATGTTTTATAATTGTCAAAAATAGCATTAATCATATTTTTATCCTTTCACTGAGAGTTTGAATAGTCTTGGGATGAACATAATTAATACTCGAAAATTATAGTCAACGGGCAATATTTAAAATTTGTGAATTTCTTTTAAAAGAATTTAAAGACGCCCCTTGAATATGAATTTCTCAGTATTTTCATATAAAATGTGTAGATACAATAAACAATTTGTGGAAAAATCTCTAATATCATTGCAAATATTTTGCGCAATTAGGGATACGTTCGCGTACCCTGATTATATTTTTAAAAGCAAAATTCGGACTATGCGTACGTGCAATTTCGAGCGAATATTTAATAAAACGATTTTTTTTAAAGGCGTTAAATTAATTTCATAAAAACCCGCGATGTGCGGTTCAATATTTAAGAAAAACAAATATTCTTGATTCAACACAATCTCGAAAAATGATTGCTTAATAAATATTATCAAAAGTTATTGTGTACACGTACGCGTGACACAAGTCCGCATTTTTATAACACGAATATACGTACGCGTAATTCGATTCAAGGAAGGGTCCTTAATCACAATAAGTAAAAGCGGTAGAAAAATCACGTAACAAAACATATTTAATAAAATCAAGATAATTAAGCCAATAATAAAAACAGTTAAGCGACCGTGCTAGAACCACGGAATTCGGAAATGCCTAACACCTTCTTCCGGATTAACAGAATTCCTTACTCAGGATTTCTGGTTCGCAGAATAATAAACAGAGTCATATTCTCCTCGATTCAGGGATTAAAATTGGTGACTTGGGACACCTTAAAATTCCCAGGTGGCGACTCTGAAATCATTAAATAAATCCCGTTTCGACTGTCCTTTAATTGGAGAAAACTCCCCACGCGCCGCGCGGGCGCGGTAAAAAGGAGGTGCGACAGCTTCCATTTATTATCATCATTATTGTTCTTCATTTATTGCTTATCATTGTCCATAAAGAGGCTTCATTGATTATCTTATAATTGTTAGCCATACCCCAATTACCCTCGATAGCTTGTAGCCGAGCCCTGGGATCGACATCGAGGCCCCGAATCGACAAGCTCGAGGCCCCGATTAACTAGCCTATCGGTTTAATTATCACCCACTCTTTAACTTTTATTTTATTTCTAAGTTTCACATATCTAGAATCAATTGCTTAACAACTAGCATAAAAATAGATCCCGTATTTTTAGAGTCCCATCAACAAATTTAATTGTTATTACCATTTTCATGGTAAACAAAAACCCTACCTTTACTAAATGTCCCCAAATCTGTTATTACATAGTTATTACAGACCGGAATAGCCAAATGAATTACCTAATGGTATTACTTACACTATAGGGAGACTTCGTAGGCCCAAATAAACCTGGGAACCAGACCTTCCACTTAGCAGCTTGGAAGTATAGCACAGATTCACCCACAACATATTAGGACCAGGCTTCCAATGAGTCAAAGTTCCCAAGGGCCTCAGGGACCCCGGGCAACGCTCAGAAAGATTTCATGAAGATATTGGAAATCCAGCCCCCAGTGTGTTAGAGTTCAGAGAAGTCTCAAGGACCATAAGCAGTACTCACACTGGGGTGGTTGAGAACCTAAGGGACTAAGAGTATGCAGAAGATGGAGGGCCAGTTTTTTTTTAAAAAGATAGTTGGATTTTAGAAAAATAAGATTAAGAACATGGAGTTGCAGGCAGAACTACACCAAGGAAACTTACAGAATTATTGCTTGAAACACATATTTTGAATAAGTTGAGGTTTAGCTAAGCTAAATACTCACGCTAGTAATTAAACAATCATGGTTTAATCACATAAACAATCAGGCAGGAACATTACATATAAGCTAGAACAACAAGCTATCTTTTTACATATCCCTAGTGTGCAAAGTTCAGAATAAGTATAGAATTAACAAGAAAGGCATGAGACAACTAAACCTTAGGCTAAACTATGAAATGGATTTATATTATTCAGAACAAGTTAGTCCTATGTTAACATTGCTGCTAGATGAGATCACCTAATCACATAAAGGACAAAGTCATGCTAGGAATTGAAGCATACTAGACTAGCAAAGCATAGAGAAGGGAATTGCAAAGGTTAGGGCATACCAGTTAAATGAGAAAGCAAGTAAGTATACCACAACAATGAGGTTCTAGAATAATTTTAGCCTTGGCTTTCAACAAGAGAGCTTGAGTTTGTAGTAGTGAGAATAAGAGAGTTCGAGTCTTTTCTAGAGGGGAAAGGGGAAGGGTTTAAATAGCACAAAATTAGAGTACACAAATAAGGTAATAAGTCAATCATGCATAAACAAGGAGTGAAAATAATTTCATAACCAATTTAAGTCGGCTTTAATCAATTAACAGAGCCTAATAGCAAAAAATCAGGCAAGTCTTACTACAAAATCAACCAGTGTTCAAGTACCAGATCAAATAAGGTAAGGAAATAATAAGAACAGGTAAATCGAAAAAAATAAGGGAATATCAGTACCATACAAAAAAGGAAAGACTGGAATCTCGGTAGAGATTTCAAAAGCCCTAATTTTTGCGGTAAATAAAATGAGTTGATAGTAACAAAAAGTTGTAATAAAATGCATAGAGACACAAGAATGACAGTATTAAAGAAAAGTGATTGAGAAATCAAAGCCAAATTAGATCTAGAAAGATCTGAAACCCTAATTTTGGGTAAAACACCAAATTCAACTAGAATGAAAGGAGAATAACATAGATTCATACCAAATAACATATATAAGAGTTTACTAAAGAAAGCTCATAATAGAATCCATTTTCATTCAAGTAAAACAAATGGTATGAAACCCTAGGTTTAAGGAATCATAGAATTGGTAAAAAAAAATCAACAGATCTATAAATAACATAGCAAATATAGATGAAGAAAATGTTTAAAAGACAGAGTTTGAACCAGAATTGGTTCAAATCAGAGAGGATCTGAAACCCAAGGGCTTAGCGTCTTCAGGTTATGTGAATGATGCCTTCGGACTAGGACTCCTTTGGACAAGTTAGCTATACATCAGCCCATGAAGTGCAGAGATATGATACTGAAGGTAATAACAAGACAAAGCTTAGTCTTGTGCAGAGTTTGGGGGTAGAGCTTAGCCCATAGAGAAGAGGATAATGCAAGGTTTAGAATAGACAACACTTATGCAAAGGGAGACAATGCTTGGTCTCATGAAAAGGAAGGGCTTAGCCTTATGCCAATGGAGAGGCAGGGCTTAGCCTCGTGCAAGAATTCAGACAGGGCTTAGTCTCATGCAAAAAGAAGGAAATGCTTGGCCTCATGCTAATATGGAGGCAGGGCTTAGCCTCATGCAAGGTTGAGATAGGGCTTAGTCTCTTGTAGAGAGAAGGCAATGCTTAGCCTTATGCAGGTGGGGAGGCAGGGCTTAGCCTCATGCTAGAATTGAGGCAGTGCTTAGTCTTATGCAGAGAGAAGGCAATGCTTAGCCTTATACAAAATTTGAGACAGGGCTTAGTCTCATGCAGAGAGAAGGCAATGCTTATCCTTATGCAAATATGGAGGCGTGCCTTAGCCTCATGCAATATTGGAGACAGGGCTTAGTCTTATGCAATGGACAAATAAAAAATAAGAGCAGAATATTTCTTAGCTGGAGATATATTTTCGCTTGGCGGCCTGGTTGTTACGAAGGTAATGATTTTGAGGTGCACGTACTGGTAGTTATTCCTTGTCCCTACATTCGATGACAAATCGTGAGTTTTGTAGGGGAGGTTGGTTCGTGCCTTTGTCCTCTTGTTTTGCTTTTCTTTGCTATGGAGATCCTATTCGAGTTACCCTGGGTAATACCTGGCTGTCATAGAAATAAAGTTTTCAAAAAATATGCACTTATTGATGAAATAGAATCATTTTGCAAAACATAGTGGTATATTGTATTAAATAAATTAGATGAACTAATGACTGCAACACTTTTATAGACATTGCAGCTTTCTTTGCGTTAGAATTTTGAGGGTCCTCCTCAAAATTTTGCCCCAGTTTAGTAAGCGATCCTTCGGCCGTTCTGCATGTAGTGAAGTTTGTTGGACCTGATCAAAATTCTACCCCAGTTACTTAACTGATTTTTTAATTGTCTTGTACATCGTGACGTCGACTGGACTTGCTCCAAAATTTTGAGGGTCTTCCTCAAAATTCTGCCCCAGTTTCTGATTTGAGGGAAATGAAGATTCTATTGAGATGTGACCGAACCCACAGGGCTGCCTACGTAGCCCATCTTAAACGAGAATCGGGTCAAGTATGAGTGCTCTTCCTGTTAGATCCCTATGAACAATGTAGGGCCCTTGCCAATTGGGTGAAAACTTTCCTTTATCTTTATTTTGAGGGCCTTTGCAACCTCCACCCATTGTGTGAAGTAATCGATGGCCACTAAGATGAACCTGTGCTCATTTGAGGTGGTGGGCTCAATCGGACTGATGACATCCATTCCCCTGGCGGTAAAAGGCCAAGGTGCACTTGTTGCATTGAGTTCATTTGGTGGAACCCTTATCATGTCTGGATGTATTTGGCATTGGTGGCATTTCTGGACATACGGGATGCAATCTGTTTCCATAGTAATCAAAAAATATCCAGCTATGAGTATCTTCTTGGCTAGAACAAAACCGTTCATATGTGATCCACAGGTTCCAGTATGTATTTTCTTGAGCAATTTGGAAGCCTTTTTGGCGTCAACACACCTTAATAGTCCTAGATCAGGTGTTCTCCTATACAAAATTCCTCTGTTTTGGATGAAATGATTGGGCAGTCTACACAGTGTACGTTTTTTGAGTATAGTTTGCCTGCTCTGGGTATTCTCCTTTTGCCGAATATTCCTTGATGTTGTGGAACCATGGGTTTCCGTCGGGCATAATAAGCTGGCTAACTATGGATATTTACTAGAATAGGATCGATGAAATTCTTATTTGGGTGCTGTATCATGGATGAGAAAGTAACTAGTGCGTTTGCGAACTTGTTCTAGACTCTTGGAACATGTTTGAATTCTATCTTCGTGAACCTCTTCATCAATTCTTGCACATGTCACAAGTATGGTAGTATTTTGGTGTTTTTCGTAGCCCATTCTCCTTGAACATAATGTACTAGAATATTCGAATCACCAATTACCAGCAACTCTTGTATATTCATATCAATGGCCAAATCAAGCCCCATATTGCAAGCCTCATATTCTGCCATGTTGTTAGTGCATGGGAACCTAAGCCTTGCGGATATCAGATAATGTTGACATGTCTCTGACACCAAGACCGCTCCAATTCCCACTCCCTTAAAGTTTGCAGGTCCGTCGAAGAACATTCTCCAACCTTCATAGGCTTCAGCAATGTCCTCTCCTACGAATGACACTTCTTCGTCAGGAAAATACGTTTTCAGTGGTTCGTATTCTCCTCCCACAGGATTTTCAGCAAGATGGTCTACCAACGCTTGTCCTTTGACTTCCTTCTAAGTTACATAGATGATATCGAACTCACTCAACAATATTTGCCATTTGGCCAACTTTTCGGTAGGCATAGGCTTCTGAAATATGTACTTTAGAGGATCCATTCTTGATATGAGGTATGTGGTATAGGCACAGAACTAATGCCTCAATTTTTGAGTTGTCCATGTCAAAGTACAACATGTGTGTTCTAGTAGAGAGTACCGTTCTTCATAAGGTGTGAACTTCTTACTCAAGTAATATATGGCTTGCTCCTTTCTTCCTGTCTCATCATGTTTTCCCAAAACACAGCCGAAAGCCCCATCTAGTACGGACAAATAGAGTAGCAAAGGTCTCCTAGGTTCTGGCGGGACTAGGACTGGTGGTGGATAGGTATTCCTTAATTTTGTCACAAGCCCTTTGAAAATCTTCGGTCCAACTAGTTTCAGCATCCTTCCTCAGCATTTTGAAGATGGGTTCACATATTACTATGGATTGTGCTATGAAGCGACTGATGTAATAGAGGCGTCCCAGGAAGCTCATCACGTCATTCTTGCTCATTGGCTGTGGTAACTCTTGGATAACTTTAACTTTTGATGGGTCCAACTCGATTCCTCGGTGCCTAACAATGAATCCCAACAATTTTCCTACAAGAAACCCGAATGCACATTTTGCGGGGTTCAGTTTTAAATTTTACTTCTATAGCCTATCAAAGAACTTCCTCAAGTCTACTATGTAATCTGCGGCCCTCTTGGATTTGATGATGACATCGTCAACGTATACCTCTTGTCGCACCTCCTTTTTCTACCATCGGAAGGGAATATGGGAGTTTTTCAAATCAAAGTAATAATAATCGAAATGAGATTATTTATTTAAAATTCAAAGTCGCTACTTGGGATGATATATGGTGTCCCAAGTCACCGGTTTAAAATCCCTAATCGAGGAAGTTTGACTCTGTTTTAGAGTCCGCAAAATACAAAAATCCGGGTAAGGAATTCTGTTATCTCAGGAGAAGGTGTTAGGCATTTCTGGATTTCGTGGTTTTAGCACGATCGCTCAACTATTATTATTGGCCTAATTATCTGATTAATTACATATTTTAAACCTATTGTGCATTCTTTAACCTTTGACCTCTTTAAGTTATTTATGGAATTATTCTGGAACAAGTTATGATTGTCATATACTTGTTTGCTTGGTACACATTGTGAATCGTGTCACGGGAACTGTACCCACGATCTACAACATGTTTAAATTATTAGCATTATTAGTTTTTGTGGCCGGGTCGCATAAATGTACCCCGAATTTGGAAATTATGTATCACAACTACGTCACGGTAACCGTACCTGTAGCTATGATAATTTTTCATTGATCGCGCCTACAGCAAGCTACAATGTTTATGAATATTAACGGCCTGAATATACTCCTAGCGGTTAAACTGATAAAGCAAAACAAAAATTCATCCAAAAGCTCACATCGTTATAAATTCATGTTTCAATCAGTTCTTAATTTTCAACTTTTTGAACTTGTTAATTTCCCGGCGAAGATTAAATTCAATAAAATGAAGAGTGTCCATTGACTGTCATTAATCAATGAATTTCCAAAATGATAACCGATTACCTATTCAATTTCAGCAACTAGGCTTGACATAATTACTGGAACAAATACATACATTCGATAGTCACACATCAATGGATCCATAGGATCACACCAAACAAAACGTCACACATATATGCAAGATTAATTGAACAAATAGATAAGGAAAGAAATTGAACCTTTATTGCTGCATATATTCACAGTTATAGTGAAAGAGATTCTCCAAAATAGCGAACCCAAAATGAGCTACTGATCCTAGCTTTGAAACAATGACGGAACCTCGGATCGGAGACTATTGATGAAACCTCGAATCAGTACAAGAACTTTCGAACCATACATGAACTCAAATGACCTCCGCTTTGAAACAAAAATCGAAGAACGACACCTCTGGTTTTTTAGACGAAAGTCAGAAAAATTCAAGAAGGAACAAAGTGTTTCTCTCGCTTTTGTATAAAGGATAGGGTCGTGACAGTGGTTTGTGATTTCTTGCCAGATGTATCACGGGTGTTGGATGGAGAAGAAGAAGCTTAGGGTGTTCTTAGTTTGTCTTCATGTGTGTGACATGGCATTTTCCGGCGAGTTCGTCGCTGGCTTGGTGAGAGGAGGAGTGATGTGGGTTTGGGGTCTGTTGGTGTTTTTGTTTTAGGAAGATGAAGAAGATTAGCTCCCATCCATGGAAAATGGCTGGCTCTTCTTTTTGTCTGGGGTTTTTCTTGTTTTGTGTCTAAGGTCTGAAGAAGAAGAAGAAGCCTAGGGTTCTCTAGGGTTCTGCTGTTAAGGATGGTGAGGATGGAGGAGCTCGGCGGCGGCAGTGATGGTCGTTTAGTGTGAAGGTGATGGTGGCTCTAAGGGTGGTCTAAAGGTGACAATGGTTGGAGCTTCTCCTCTAGGTTTCCACCATTTTTTATGTTTTTCGGTTCTAAAGAAGAAGAAGATAGAACCGCCCCTTTCCAAACTTAAACTCTAGGGTTCTTTTAATGTCTAGATCTACGATTTTGGGGGTATTGGGCTTGGGTTATTATGGGCTAGATCCGAATTGGGCCAAGTTCGGGCCATATTTACCTTTAAAAATGGTCTTTTAACTCTACTAGACTAAAAAATATTAATTACTAAAATAATAACTATAAAATTGTGAAATCAATCCTAATTAAAATAAATTACTAGAATAAAACTAAATACTAAAAGTGAAATTATTTCTGTATATTTTTTTAATTTTCTGAAAGATAGATAAACTAAAAGTAATAAAATATCAATTAGCTAAATAAGAGAAAATATTTTTTATAGGTTTTATTTTTGTGATAAAATAAAGTAAAAGGGTCAAAACTAGTTGAAATAGCAATATTAGACCTAAACTAACTATTTAACACTAAAAATATGTAAAATCTTGGGAAGGGTCAAAAATCACATGTCTACAACTGCCCCTCTTTGACTGGAAACACGAAGTATTTTCAGACAAAAAACGACGAGACAGGTTTTTTGACTCGACCCTTATTTAGAGATACCAAAAGCTAAAAGAAAGGAGAATGTGACCGAGCCCTGGTATCTGAGCTGCCTACATATCATTGGCTATAAAGAAATCAGGCCACGTGTGGTACAAAAGTAGGATCAATAATGGAGTATAATGAGGTGGAGAGCCGATTGAGGTGACGTTCCGTCGAGGTTCTGGCCCGCGGTCCTGTTATTACATCAAAATTAAAAATGAAAAAGACTAACTAAGTCTGTCAACTATGAGTTACAAGATTTCTATCTATAAGTTTTCTGAAGCTTGATCTTGAGTCTTGAATGGTTCTTCATGCAGACTTTAGATTTGAACCTTGACACTTGATAGCTGCAGGTGCTAGTTTGTTCTTCTTCAACTTTTTCAGATAAAGATCGGACATGTAGTGCTCGTTACCTCAACCATATCTTGAGCAGTTCACATCTTTCTCTGCTTCTGCATATTGGATTCACTTCCTTTTTTTCTTTTTATTCTGTATCAAGACTACTTCTGTTGGTCATCTCGAACTAACGACTCGCATTCTTGCCACGAGCTTCTGCTACTTCTAACTTGAATTAAATTCTGAAATGACTTCCCCCATTCTCCAGGTGGGTGCCTACTATTGACTGAAAACTTGAAATAAATTCTCTCATTCTCCAGGTGGGCGCCTGCCACTGACATGAAACTTAAAATGACTCTGAATTGAATTCTGAAATGACTTCCATCATTCTCTAGGCGGGGCGCCTGCTAATGACTTAAAACTAGACATGAATTCTCTAGTTCTCTAGGTGGGTGCCAGCAACTGACTTAAAACTCAAATGAATCCCCTTGTTCTCCAGGTGGGCTCCTGCAACTTAAACTTGAAATGAACTCCCTTGTTTTCCAGGTGGGCGCCTGCAACATAGACTTGAAATGAATTCCCTTGTTTTTTAGGTGGGCGCCTGATGCCAAAACTTGAAATGTATTCCCTTTTTTCCAGGTGGGTGCCTGATGACAAAACTTGAAATATATTCCCTTGTTCTCTAGGTGGGCGCCTGATGCTAAAACTTGAAATGTATTCCCTTGTTTTCCAGGTGGGCACTTGATGCCAAAGCTTGAGGTAAATTCCCTTGTTTTCCAGGTGGGCGCTTGATGCCAAAACTTGAAATGAATTCCCTTATTTTCTCGGTCGGCTCCTGATGCCAAAACTTTAAATGTATTCCCTTGTTTTCCAGGTAGGTGCCCTGATGCCAAAACTTGAAATGTATTCCCTTATTTTTTTCCAGGTGGGCGCCTGATGCCAAAACTTGAAATGTATTCCTTTGTTTTCCATGTGGGCGCATGATGCCAAAACTTGAAATGTATTCCCTTGTTTTCTAGGTGGGCGCCTGATACCAAAGCTTGAAATGTATTCCCTTGTTTTTCAGGTGGGCGCATGATGCCAAAACATGAAATGAATTCCCTTATTCTCTAGGTGGCCGTTTGATGCCAAAACTTGAAATGAATTCCCTTGTTTTCTAGGTGGGCGCCTGATGCCAAAACTTGAAATGTATTCCCTTGTTTTTCAGGTGAGCGCCTGATGCCAAAAATTGAAATGTATTCCCGTATTTTCCAGGTGGGCGCCTGATTCCAAAACTAGAAATGTATTCCTTTGTTTTCCAGGTGGGCGCCTGATGCCAAACTTGAACTGAATTCCCTTGTTTTCCAGGTGGCCCCCTGATGCAAAAACTTGAAATATATTCCCTTGTTTTCCAGGTGGGCGCATGATGCCAAAACTTGAAATGTATTTCCTTATTTTCCAGGTGGGCACCTTATACCAAACTTGAATGAATTCCCTTGTTTCCTAGGTGGGCGCCTGATGCCAAAACTTGAAATGAATTCCCTTGTTTCTCAGGTGGGCGCCTGATGCCAAAACTTAAAATGTATTCCCTTGTTCTCCAGGTGGGCGCCAGTTTAGTACTGGGAATATCTGTGGTTGTTAATAGAATCATGTTATCCAAAAGATCTCCAATAATTTAAAAGATAAATCCCATTATCCAGGAGGGCCCTGAAAACTAAAATTAAATCTCATCTTATAAGTGAAAACTTGAAAGCTAAATTCAATTTCCTAAAGGTAAAACTTACGCTAAATCACATTATCTATGAGGGTCCTAAAACTTAAAACTAAATCCCATTCTCCAGGAGAGTCCTGACAACTTAAAACTACATCCCATTATCCAGGAGGGTCCTAAAAACCTGAAACTAAATCTCTTTATTCAGGAGGATCCTGAAAACTTAAAACTAAATCCCACTATTCAGGAGGGTTCTGAAAACCTGAGAATGAACTTCATGAGCCATGCTCTCTTCCTGGAGGATCTCTGCAGAACGAATAAAATTCCTTGCCCCTGAACCATGCTTTCCTCATGGAAGGTTCCTGCAGATCGAACAAATTTTCTTTCCCCTTCTCAAACCGCCTTTCTGCTAATAAAATTTGGGCACCACACTTGAAAAATTCAAGCTTCCAAGCTTTGATTTGGACATAGTCTTCTTCCCTGTTTCAAACAAAGAAAACTTGTGAGTTTAAACATGGTGGTTGGTTAGTAGCCTTGACTTTGAGGGAGATTGCTCCTTTACTTCCCATGATAACTTTGATTTCAACTCGAAAGATCTTGCTTGTTTATTGACCGAACACTTTATCTGTCACCCTTATCACAGAAAATACCTTTGATTCATTCAAACCCAATACCCATTATCTGTTGCATTGTGCTTGTGAATTGACATATACCGAACCTTTGTATTTCATATGAATCCCAAAGCACGTCAATTGCCACCCACTCAGTGCGCATATTGTTCTTTCTCGACTTATGCCTCTTTGATGTGCTAGCCAGATTCCGTTTTATGCAATTGGAAAGTTGGTAAAAAATTTTGATGTCATTTCTCGCTTGTTCTGACCAAACAGACTCAAGAAGAGGAAGTAAACAAAACAAAAGGAACAGAGTAAAGGACAATGGAAAGAGATGATACCTAACAAGAAAATTACAAAGTAGAAACGTATCTGATATGGATACTAACTCTAATGACCATGACATGCACCTGTGGCCTAATTGGCATAATCTGTCAATCAAGTCTAATATTCAACTCTTGTTGTACCTCTTCTCTGTGGAACTGGGCTTCAATGCTCCTATTATCCTATATAATTCACGGTCCTTATTCGATTTGTAGTGCCTGAAGGGTTTCACCATCAAGCCTCTCTCATTTTGTTCTTTCTCTCAACTTACCGTCGCCTTATGGTGCCTGCGAAGTTTTTCACCGATAAGACTCTCTCATTTTTTCTTTTCTTCTTTTTTCCTCTGATTCTACAGATGACAAGGCATTAACCACGATAGAAATATCATATGCTCCTGGCATGTCTAACTCGGCACTCTCAAAGATTATCTGGGAGGTCTTTTGGACTGTAATGTGGCTTTTGAACAGGGTTAGAAAGAAAGGATATCATAAAGGCTCAAAATAACTAAGACAACGAGGTTAATTTATTTCCAACTTTTGGAATCCATTCTAAAACTTTGCCCCAATTTCTAAAACAAAGGAATTTGATTCTTTTTTCTCCTTTTTCTTTTTGAGATGGAATTTCTAAGACAGACTTCCCCACTCTCAACTTCGTGGGATTATGAAATATTTTATTTGGTGCGACCGAACCGTAAGGCTGCCTACGTATCTTGTAGTGACAAGAATCAGGTCGAACGTAGTTCAAACTAATCGTTGTTTTGTTTTTTGTTGCTATATGTTTTCCTTTTTTTCTTTTCTTCTTTTTTTTCTTTTTTCTTTTTTGAAATTTTCTTTTGGAATGAATTTTCTAAAAAAAATCTATGGGGACATGAATTTATTTTTTTTTTATTTTTTTTGGAAACTCTAACTGGATTCCAAAAGAAGGGAGGTCAAAGAAATCAGCACAGGCTCAAAGGGATACCAAAGGGTATAAAGTGTTTGGATAGATGAAAAAGGGCCTCCCAATCTCTAAGAATACCAAGTATAACACATGGAACTTGAAAAAATCGTGTTAGAGTTGCGAACTTATTTCTCAAAAAGAAGATATGACTTTATGGCTTATACTCCTTTGTTGTTTCAAGGCCTGTCACCTCTCATCTTTTTCCTACACTTAACTATAGACTCTATAATTCTGTCATTTTCATCATCATTGTTTTTCCACACCCTTACTCCTCCAAAACTCCACAAGATAGTAGTAAAATACGCAGCCCAACAACAACGCAAAACAGTCCACAAAACAATAACATTACTTCCAAGCCTTTCGATATATATATTTCACAAGTTCTAGCTTCAATGGCTTAGCTGCAAAATGAAGATCATGCATAGCATTTATTTTGCAGCATCGACATTGGTATCACTAATATGCCTTCCACTCTTTTAGTGCCTTGTCAAGTCCAGAACCCTCGTTGGGTGATTCCCTCTTCACAATGGATATCCTCCGTCAATTCAGAGAAAACTTTCTTGACTTTATCTTGTAACTTGAGATGCACTTGAACTCAAAGTTGCTTGCTTCAAATTGTCTGGGATGCACTCTCCTTTAACAAATTCTTGTCATCCTATTAACTTCCCAAATTATCTGCCTCGATTTCACACAGTTTGGGCTTTAAATGATCTCAAGATGTCCAAATCTTTGCCTACTTTCGTCAAATGTCCCTATTATCTTTAAAATTGTTTCATTGCTTCATGATAAACTAACTTTTAAGACCAGACTAGAATTATGCGTAGATGTCGTGTCACTAGAGCCAGTATGAAAAAAACTATAAAAGGAAAAGGGAACTAAACAAAATATTTACTATAAATAACAGAAAACAGAAAATTGCATTAAATAGACTGTGAAAGGGTTTGACAACAAAAAAAAAACAAAATAAACTAGGGTTACAACCCTGAAACAAACCTAGATAACACTAAAAGAGTTACTACGAATAAACAAACTAGGCAAAATAAAAGGATAGAATGGTTTGAGTCACAAGACAATATCCGGATTACAACCCTAAAATAACCCGAACAACAGAAATGACAACAAAATAAACCACCAGAACTCCTCCCTGACTAGCCAAGAAAATAGTGTCTTTCCAATCACCAAACTCAACATCTTAGCCACTGAGTTTCACATCAATATCACCAAGACCATTACCAACTTCAATATCATTAACTTCAATCAGCAAGTTCCCAAGGGGATTCACATACCCCCTGTCACTGTCCTTGATGACAATTATCCCTTTCTGAATTATTCTTTCTATTTCCCTTTTCAAATCACGACAATCTTCGATGCTATGCCCTTGGAAATTAGAGCAGTACATGCACCATACAGTAGGATCAAAACCTATTGCATATGCGTCCGTTGTATAGCTGAGGAGCGGCTTAATCAGGCCAAAATGTTTTAACTTCTCAAATAGGCTTGTGTAGGATTCTCCGATTGGCGCGAAACTATTTTTTTGCCTTTGTTTCCCTCCAAGCCTATGTTTTTTAGGGTTATAGGGTGCTTGAAAATGCTTTGAAGGCGCACGAGAATTTTGGGATGCTGGTGCTCGCCCTAGGGAGTGACCTAGTAGTTGGACAGATGGTCGGATGTTGTTCGATAGATAATACTGGGGTGGATTATGTGCAGTTTGGGGATGTTCATGGGGTTGGTATTGAGACTAAAAGCGTTTAGAAGTAATGCCCAATAGATCCTGTCGTTAGCGAGGCTCAATGACATCTTTTCTATCAATCGGAGGAGTAACCCGAGCAACGTGTTCGTTCCATCTGAACCAAAATTACCTAAAAATTTCCTTGGGGTTTCTTTTCCATCTGAGATAGGGAGGAACGGTCTGGGATAATGTCTTCATTGTGGTGATAGTGCCGAACAAAATCTTGAGCCATGTCACCCCATGTATGCCACTTACTAACTGTCACGACCCCAACCCCGGTCGTGATGGCACCCAATACATTGCTTGGCAAGCCTGACCAACTATCAACCACAACCCATTTTCTTATAAAGTCCAATATCATCTAACACCGTTTAATTGTCAAATTAACATAATAATGTTCTGAAATAGCAAGTTAAATATGTGGAAGTCAAAAGATAATACTACTACATAGCCCACACTAATCCGGTGTCACAAGTCTCGAGCCTCTAATACAACTTCAACAGCCTACTACACAAACAGTCTAGGAATGTGGAATACAATAGAAAGGAAAGGAGAAATCAGGGTTGCGGACGCTATGTAGCTACCTCGATCCTCCCGAATAATGCTGATCGACTAGAAAGCTCTCACTCAGCCTCTGGAACACCTGGATCTGTACGTAAGGTGCAGGGAGTAATGTGAGTATTCCGACCCAGTGAGTAATAAGCATAAATAATGACTGAGAGTAAGAAATCATGTATACACAGGGTAATCTATAATGCGGAAGTTAAACAAGTAGTATAAAAGCAATAAACCAATGAAAAACAGAATGAGATAATTCTACAACAGATAAGCAGTTAAGTGACAGACAGTTAAAGAAAAATAAACACGTAGAACAGTACCAGCCCCTCGGGCTCTCTCTCTTTCTCATATCACAACTGGGTACCCGCGCTCACTGGGGGTGTGCAGACTCCGGGAGGGGCCCCTTACGGCCTAAGCGCAATATCAAGCCATCTCGTGGCATAAAATCTAAGCCATCGGCCTCATATCAATATCAGCCACCTCGTGGCATATGTATGTATCTCAGGCCCTCGGCCTCATAGCAGTATCATTGTATCCTCACATCTGGCCTTCGGCCATACTCAGTCCAGAAATCACACAAGCCCCTCGGGCATTAGTAAAATAGTAGTCCTCAGCCCAAAATATCATTTTAGTTCCAAAACTGAGTAAAAAATGGCTGAGTTGTAAAATAGTGGAAAACAGTACGACTGAGTTCAACTAGTAAGTCAACATAGTAAGGAAATAGTGATAAAAATCCCCGAAGGTTTCAAATAGTTGGCACGAAGCCCAAATATGACAATCAGTCCAAATAATGATGATAACAAATAAGTGTCAATCAAATACGCGGTAAAATCATCAATCGGTACGGACCAAGTAAAAATCCCCAATAGTACACGACCCCATGCTCGTCATCAAGCGTGTGCCTCACCTCAATATAGCACTACGATGTGCAAATCCGGGGTTTCATACCCTCAGGACATCATTTACATTCATTACTCACCTCAAATCGGTATCCTCGCGCATCAAATCTGACCAAAACCAGAACGAATACGTCACAATATGCTAAGGGAATAAAGCCCAAACGAAAACAATCGAAAAATATCAAAAATCCCGAAATTAGCAAAACCCGAGCCCTGGGCCCATTTCTCGAAACTCAGAAATTTTCACATCATTAGATTCCTTATCTCCCCGCGAGTTCATACGTATCAAAAACACCAGAATCGGAGTTCAATTGACCCCTCAAATCCTTAATTTAAGCCCTCTTAAACTCAAACCCTAAACCTCCGTTTTTAGTCCATAAATTCCTTAAATTTCAGTCCTAATTCATGAAATACCACCATGAAAGTGTGTTTTAAGTTCAAAATCCTTACCTTATCGAAGTTCTCTTCAAAATTGCCCAAAAACTCAAAGTCCGAAGTTAAGAATGGTTAAACCCTTCAAAAATCGCGAAGAAGAAACATATATACCTTCTGCCTAGACATAACCGCATCTGCGGTAAAATAGCCGCTTCTGCGGTCATATCTCCGCATCTGCAGAATTTCACTTTATGGACCAACACCGTATCTGCGGTCCACTCGCCGCTTCTGCGGCTCCGCAAGTGCGGTCCCCCTTCCGCATCTGCGGTTCCAGGCCTTCCTTAGCCTTTCCGCTTCTGCGATCCAATCAACGCATCTGTGATACCGCACCTGCGGTCCCCAAACCGCGGGTGCGAAAATACCAGAAGCAGCAGAAAAATCTGCAATCCCTCAAGTTCCAAACTTCCCGTTACCCATCCGAAATCACCCCGAGGCCCCCGGGACCTCAATCAAAATCACCAACACAACCCAATACCTCAATAAAACTTGTTCCAATCATCAAAACATCTCAAACAACACCAAATCCATCAATTCACATCGAATTCAAGACTAAGTTTTTCTAAAAACTTCCAAAATAAGTTTTCGATCAAAAACTCAACCAAACCACGTCCGAATGACCTGAAATTTTGCGCACACATCCCAAATGATATAACGAAGCTACAACAACTCTCGAAATTCCATTCCGACCCTCGGATCAAAATCTCGCCAACCAACCAGAAATCGCCAAAATACTAACTTCGCCAATTCAAGCCTAATTCTACTCTGGACCTCCAAAACCAATTCCGATCACACTCCTAAGTCATAAATCACCTCCAGAAGCTAACCAAACTATCGGAACTCACATCCAAGCCCTCTAACACATAAGTCAACATCCTGTTGACTTTTCCAACTTAAACCTTCTTAAAAGAGACTAAGTGCCTCATTTCTTACCAAATCCACTCCGTACACCAATTAATCCACTCGATCACATAAAACACGGATAACAGACCACAAAGAAGTAGAAATGGGGGAAATAGAGTGGTAACTCATGAGATGACTGGTCGGGTCGTCACATCCTCCCCAACTTAAACAATCGTTCGTCCTCGGACGAGTCAAGAAACATAACTGAAGTCTCGAATAGGTGAGGATATCTGCTCCGCATATACCGATCGGTTTCCTAGGTAGCCTCCTCCATGGGCCGACCTCTCCGCTGCACTTTTACTGAAGCTATATCCTTTGACCTTAACTTCCGAACCTGACGACCCAAAATAGCTACTAGCTCCACATCATAGGTCAAATCATCATCCATCTAAACCGTACTGAAGTCCAAAACATGAGACGGATCCCCAATATACTTTCGGAGCATAGAAACATGAAATACCGGATGCACACTCGACAAGCTGGTGGCAACGCAAGCTCATAAGCCACCTCCCCAATCCTCCGAAGCACCTCAAAAGGCCCAATAAACCACAGACTCAACTTTCCTTTCTTCCCAAATAACACCCTTCATGGGAGAAACCTTCAACAAGACCTTCTCACCCACCATATAGGACACATCCTGAACCTTTCGGTCTGCATAACTCTTCTGATGCGACTGCGTTGTACGAAGCCTCTCCTGAATCACCTTCACCTTCTCTAAGGCATCCTGAACCAAATCTGTCCCCAATTGCCTAGCCTCGCCGAGCTTAAACCAACCAACTGGAGATCTACACCCCCTCCCATACAAAGCCTCATACAGAGCCATCCGAATACTCATCTTCTAGCTATTGTTGTAGGCAAACTCTACAAGCGATAGAAACTTATCCCATAAACCTCTGAAATCAATAACACAAGCACGCAACATGTCCTCTAATATTTGAATAGTACGCTTGGACTGCCCATCCATCTGAGGATGAAAAGTTGTGCTCAACTCCACCTGAGTACCCAACTCTTGCTGAACAGACTTCCAAAACTGGGAAGTAAACTGAGTACCTCTATCTGAGATGATGGAAACCAGAACGCCATGCAACCGAACAATTTCCCGGATATATATCTCTACTAATCGCTCTGAAGAATAAGTAGTACACACAGGAATGAAGTGCGCGGACTTGGTCAGCCGATCCACAATCACCCAAATAGCATCGAACTTCTTTAAAGTCCGTGGAAGTCCAACAACAAAGTCCATAGTAATCCTCTCCCACTTCCACTCGGGAATAACCATCCGCTGAAGCAAGCCACCCGGTCTTTGATGCTCATATTTTACCTGCTGAAAGTTGAGACACCGAGCTACAAATCCCACGATATCTTTCTTCATTCTTCTCTACCAATAGTGCTGCCTCAAATCCTGATACATCTTCGCGGAACCCGGATGAATGGAATACCGCGAGCTATGGGCCTCCTCCAGAATCAACTCTCTAAGCCCATCCACATTGGGCACAAAAATCCGACCCTGTATCCTCAACACTCCATTATTGCCGATGGTCACATCTCTGGCATCATCATGCTGAACTCTGACCCTAAGGACAAGCAAATGCGGATCATCATACTGGCGCTCTCTGATACGATCATATAAGGAAGACCGAGAAACCACACAAGCCAACAACCGACTGGGCTCTGAAATATCCAATCTCACAAACCAATTGGCCAAGGCCTGAACATCAACTGCAAGGGGTCTCTCCCCAATTAGAATATATGTCAAACTCCCCATACTCACTGCCTTTTGGCTCAAAGCATCGGCCACCACATTGGCCTTCCCCGAATGATACAATATGGTAATATCATAATCCTTAAGCAACTCTAACCATCTTCGCTTCCTCAAATTAAGATCGTTTTGCTTGAACAAATGCTGAAGATTGTGATGATCGGTGAATACCTCGCAAGATACACCATACAAATAATGCCTCCAAATCTTCAATGCATGAACTATGGCAGCCAACTCCAAATCATGAACGGGGTAGTTCTTCTCATTGGTTCAACTGACGAGAAGCATAAGCAATAACTCTACCCTCCTACATCAATACACAACTAATCCTAACTCTCGAAGCATCACAATACACGGTATATGAACCTGAAGCTGATGGCAAAACTAATACTGGAGTTGTGGTCAAGGCTGTCTTGACCTTCTGAAAGCTCTCATCACACTCATCCGACCACGCAAATAGAACACCCTTCCAAGTCAACTTGGTTAAGGGCGATGCGATAGATGAGAATCCCTGAACAAACCGGCGATAATAGCCTGCCAACCCAAGAAAGCTACGAATCTCTATGGTTGAGGACGGTCTAGGCCAACTCTGAACCGCCTCTATCTTCTTTGGATTAACCTGAATACCCTCGCTGGACACCACGTGCCCCAAGAAAGCCACTGAACTGAGCCAAAACTCACACTTGGAGAATTTTGCATAAAGTTTCTCCTCCCTCAACCTTTGCAATACAACTCGCAAATGCTTCGCGTGCTCCTCCTGACTACACGAGTACACCAGAATATCATAAATGAATACTATAACGAATGAATCCAGATAAGGCCGAAATACACTGTTCATCAAATGCATGAACGTTGTTGGGGCATTAGTCAGCCCGAAAGACATAACAAGAAACTCATAATGACCATATCTGGTCCTGAAAGCAGTCATAAGATTATCTGAATCCCAGATCTTCAACTGGTGATACCCCGAATAGAGATCAATCTTGGAGAACACCCTCGCTCCCTGAAACTGGTCAAATAAATCATTAATGCGAGGCAAAAGATACTTGTTCTTAATTGTTACCTTATTTAGTTGCCTATAATAGATGCACATTCTCATTGTGCCATTCTTCATCTTCACAAACAGAACTGGCGCACCCCAAGGTGACACACTAGGCCAAATAAACCCCTTATCTAGGAGTTCCTGAAGCTTCTCTTTCAATTCCTTCAACTTCGATAGTGCCATACGATATGGCGGAATAGAAATGGGCTGAGTGCCTGGTACCATGTCAATACCAAAATCGATATCCCTATCTGGTGGTATGCCCGGTAGGTCTGCAGGAAACACATCAGGAAAATCCCTCACAACTGGGACAAAATTAATACTGGGAGTCTCAACTCCAACATCTCTCACAAACGCTAGATATGACAGGCAACCCTTCCCAACCATACTCTGGGCCTTCAAGAAAGATATCACTCTATTAGGAACATAATCAGTCACACCACGCCACTCGATCCGTGGTACACCCGGCATAGCCAAAGTTACTGTCTTAGCATGACAGTCTAGAATAGCACGACACGTAGATAACCAATCCATGCCCAAAATGACATCAAAATCCACCATGCTCAATAGCAATAGATCCACTCGGGTCTTCAGACCCCCAATAGTCACCATACATGACTGGTACACACGGTCTACAACGATAGTATCGCCCACTGGGGTGGATACATGAATAGGTAAGGCAAGAATCTCTTGGGATGTATCCAAATAATGAGCAAAATACGAGGACATATAAGAATAGGTGGAGCCAGGATCAAATAATATAGAGGCATCTCTCTGGCAGACTGAAACAATACCTATAATGACAGCATCTAAAGCAATGGCATCTGTCCTGCCTGGAATAGCATAGAAACGAGTCTGGCCACCGCCTGATCGACCTCCCCCTCTGTGGAGACCCCTGGCTGCCTGACCCCCACCCCTAGCTGGCTAAGCGGGTAGTGAAGTAACTGGATCAGAAGTAGAGGGCTGACCCCTTTGCTGAGATCAGCTGGCAATATGGCGAGGACACTGCCTCTACATATGCCCAAACTCTCCGCACTCAAAACAACTCCCAGGTGCTGGAGAAGGGGACTGAAGGAAACCCCTCACACTGGAGTGTCTAGCTGATGCACTCAGCGCAGAAGAACCCTCAGTTGATGGGGCATGAGATGAACTCTGAGCTGGGAGGGTGTTGAGTGAAGGATGGCCTTGCTGAGACCCATGATGACCACGACCTGAAGATGCTCTGCGATACTCTGGACGGGCTGACTGAGCAGGCCTAAAAGAACGACCTCTACCATGCTGGAACTGGCCCCTCGAAGGAGCACCACTATAACTGCCCGATCCTCGAGGCCTCTTGGCCTCCCTCTCCTCTCGATCCTGACGGCGAACCGTCTCAATCTCACGTGCGATATAAACCAACTCCTCGAACGTATCACCCAATACTCTCTCTCTAGTCATAAGAATACGGAGATGGTAGTTAAGTCTATCCACAAATCTCCTGATCCTCTTACGATCTGACGGAATCATCCAAATGGCATGATGAGCCAACTCAGAAAACCTCATATCATACTGAGACACAGTCATATCCCCCTGCATTAACAACTCATGCTGCCTACGCAGCTCCTCTCTGCGAGACTATAGTACATACTTCTCCAATAAGAGAGCGGAGAACTGCTGCCAAGAAAAGGGTGTTGCACCGACAGGCCTATGCCTCTCAAAATCCTCCCACAAGTGAAGGCAGCCCCCGAGAACTAAAAGGTGGTAAATGCCACACCATTGGACTCAAGAATCCCTACTGTATAGAGCATCCGTTGGCACTTATCTAGAAAACCCTGGGCATCCTCGCCCATAGCACCACTGAATGACGGAGGCTGGAGTCTACCAAACCTCTCAAGACAACGTTGCTCATCATCCGGCATAACTGGTACCATGAACTCCTGAGCTGGTGCAACCAACTGGGCTGGAGGTGCCCCCAATGTCTGAAGTCCCTGCACTACCTGCTCAGGTGTGCGAGCAGCGGGGGTTTGATTGCCTCCCCCGCCCTGTGAAGTAGCTGTTGATGTAGTGGATGAAACTGCCTGAGTCAAGACAGTGCAAACTGACAAGATCTGTGCCAAGGCCTCCTGAAGACCCAGAATCACGATGGGCATAGCTAGTGCCTGAACTGGTGCTGTTGGAGCATCCATAGCTGCAGCCTGATCCGGAGCTAGGGCAGCTGGTGGATCTACAGGTTCTGCCCTCGCTGCTCTGCCTCTGCCACGACTACGACCGCGTCCACGGCCTCTGGTGGTCTCAGCTGGTGGCACTGGTGGTCGTCCATCTCATCCGGTAGCTCGTGTTGTCACCATCTGTGAGAAAATAGAATTACAGAAGTTTAGTACTCGGACCAACAAGTTCACACGACAAATATTTCAAGAATATGAAGTTTTTTTCCTAAAGATTCTGCAGCCTCTCGAGGATAAATACAGACGTCTCTATACCGATCCGCGAGACTCTACAAAATCGGCTCTTGACTTGTGAGACCTATGTAACCTAGGCTCTGATACCAACTTGTCACGACCCCAACCCCGGTCGTGATGGCTCCCAACACATTGCTAGGCAAGACTGACCAACTATCAACCACAACCCATTTTCTTATAAAGTCCAATATCAGCTAATACAGTTTAATTGTCAAATTAACATAATAAGGTTCTAAACAGCAAGTTAAATATGGAGAAGTCAAAAGATAATACTACTACATAGCCCACACCGATCCGGTGTCATAAATCTTGAGCCTTTAATACAAGTTCAACAGCCTACTACACAAACAGTCTAGGAATATGGAATACAATAGAAAGGAAGGGAGAAATCAGGGTTGTGGACGCCATGTAGCTACCTCGATCCTCCCGGATAATGCTGATCGACTAGAAAGCTCTCACTTAGCATCTGGAACACCTGGATCTGCACGCAAGGTGCACGGAGTAATGTGAGTACTCCGACCCAGTGAGTAATAATCATAAATAATGACTGAGAGTAAGAAATCACGTATACACAGGGTAATCTATAATGCGACAGTTAAATTGGAAAGTGCAATATCTTTTTTTTGAATTTTTCATGTTTGTTTTTGTCTTTTTCTTAAACAAATGTGAAAGAAAAACATAATTGAGCCATACTTGCTTTATTTTTACACTTCACTCTCTTTTTTTCTCATTTATCCTCAAACTATATTGGTCCGCCAAATGATCCCTTTTACCCTTAAAAATTGCAACATGTAGCACATAGGATACATCGGGATAGTCTTTTATTTTTTGGTACACCTGTCCTAGACAGACCCAACCCCTGTGTTGAGTCCCCAAAGTCAAATGCACATGATGCAATCAAGTGTTCCTACTAGGGATCCGGCATGAGGCTGGGTTATTCTAGGTTTAAAACCTGGTGTATTGTTCTACACTTGGCTTACCCGAGCGGAAAACTCAAGCCGCAGTGGGAGGGGGAGGGGGGCAATGTACCGGTATCCAAAAGATCATCCGCCTTTGCAACTTGTCCGAACCTCGTTCTAAAATCGGGATATGACACTAACAGAAAAGAAGTCAGACCAGCGTGCACTTCCCAAACGATTAGAAGAGAGGGGTTTCGCAACAGATTATACATAGTTAATATTAAAGCGGTAAAAAACAACATTTAGCACATTAAGCTCAAACACATAAAAATCAGATAATAAATAAAAGCCAACTATAACAGTTATTCTAAGCTCGAATTTTAAACCCTGAACCAGAAGTTCTGGGTTCTTTTCCCCAGCAGAGTCGCCAGAGCTATCACACCTCACTTACCTATACCCGTAAGGGCGTAAAGGAGTTTTTCCATTTAAAGGACAATCGGAACGGGATTTAGTTATTAATTATTCAGAGTCGTCACTTGGGAGATTAATGGTGTCCCAAGTCACCGGTTGAATCTCGAACTAAGGAAAAATATGACTCTGTTAACAGTCCACGAACCAGAAATCCGGGTAAGGAATTCTGTTAACCCGGGAGAAGGTGTTAGGCATTCCCGGGTTCTGTGGTTTTAGCACGGTCGCTTAACTGTTGTATTTGACTTTATCTGATTTAATACATGTGTGCCTTTTATTCGTAAACCACTTTTGTCATTATTACCATTTTTAATTATTTATGAAATTATTTTGGAACAAGTTACGATTGTCGTACACTTATTAGTTTGGTACACATTGAGAATCGTGCCATGGAAATCATGCCCACGATCTATAACATGTTTAAATTATTAGCATTATTAGTTGTTGTGGCTGGGTCATATAAATATACCCACAGATTTTGAAATTATGTTTTACAACTACGTTATGGGAATCGTACCCGCAGCTATGATAATTTTTCATTGATTGCGCTTACAGCAAGCAACTGTGTTTATGAATATTAACGGCCTAAACATACTCCTAGCGGTTAAACTAATAAAGCAAAATGAAAATTCATCCAAAAGCTCAAATCATTACAAATTCATGTTTCAATCTTCTTAATTTTCAACTTTTCGAACTTGTTAATTTCCAAGCGAAGACAAATTCAATAAAATGAAGAGTGTCCATTGACTACCATTAATCAGTGAAATTCCAAAATGATAACCGATTACATATTCAATTTCAGTAATTAGGCTTGACATAATTACTGGAACAAATACATCCATTCGATAGTCATATATCAATGGATCCACAGGATCACACCAAACAAAATGTCACACATATATGCAAGATTAACGAAACAAATAGATAAGGAAAGAAACTAAACCTTTATTGCTGCATATCTTCACAGTTACAGTGAAAGAGATTCTCCAAAATAGCGAACCCAAAACGAGCTACTGACCCTAGCTTTGAATTGGTGACAGAACCTCGGATCGGAGACTGTTGATGAAACCTCGAATTAGTACAAGAACTTTCGAACCATACACGAACTCAAATGACCTCCACTTTGGAACGAAAATCAAAGAACGACACCTCTGGTTTTTGAGATGAAAGTCAGAAAAATGCAAGAAGGAACAAAGTGTTTCTTTCGCTTTTGTATAAGGGATGCGGTCGCGACTGTGGTTTGAGATTTCTGGCCAGATCTGTCACGGGTGTTGGATGGAGAAGAAGAATCTTAATGTGTTCTTAGGTTGTCTTCATGTGTGTGACGCGGCATTTTCTGGCAAGTTCGTCACTGGCTTGGTAAGAGGAGGGGTAAAGAGGGTTTGAGGTCTGTTGGTGTTTTTGTTTTAGAAAGATGAAGAAGGTTAGCTCCCATCCATGGAAAACAGTTGGCTCTTATTTTATCTAGGGCTTTTCTTATTTTGTGTCTAAGGTCTGAAGAAGAAGAAGCAGCTTAGGGTTTCTAGGGTTCAGCTATGAGGGATGGTGAGGATGGAGGAGCTCGGCAGCGGTAGTGATGGTCGTTTGGTGTGAAGGTGACTGCGGCTCTAAGGGTGGTCTGAAGGTGACGATGTATGGAGCTTCTCCTCTAGGTTTCCACAATTTTTTATGTTTTTCTATTTTTTGGTTCTAAAGAAGAAGAAGAGAGAACCGCCCCTTTCCAAACTTAAACTCTAGGGTTCTTTTAATGTCTAGGTCTAGGGTGCTTGGGTTATTATGGGCTAGATCCGAATTGGGCCAAATTTACCTTTAAAATGGCCCTTTAACTCTACTAGACTAAAAAATATTAATTCCTAAAATAATAACTATAAAATTATGAAATCAATCCTAATTAAAATAATTACTAGAATAAAACTAAATACTAAAAGTGAAATTATTTCTGTATTTTTTTTAATTTATGAAAGATAGATAAACTAAAAGTAATAAAATATCAATTTGCTAAATATGAGAAAATATTTTTTGTAGTTTTCATTTTTGTGATAAAATAAAGTAAAAGGGTCAAAACTAGTTAAAATAGCGATATTAGACCTAAACTAACTATTTAACACTAAAAATGTGTAAAATCTTGGGAAGGGTCAAAAATTACTTGTCTACACCTTTATTTCCTTGTGTATCATATCATGGAAGATGGTCGTCATGGCCTTCATATAGGTGGCCCCAGCATTCTTCAGACCGAATGGAATCATTTTGTGATAATACACCCCCATGGTGTAATGAAAGTTGTTTCTCTGCGTCTTCTTCGTCCATCCAAATCTGATGATAATCCGCAAAGCAATCTACAAAGGATTGGAGTTCATGCTTGGCGCAATTGTCAATCAGAATGTGTATATTTGGAAGTGGCAAATCATCCTTAGGACTTGCTCTGTTTAAATCCTGATAGTCAACACACACCCTGACTTTTCCATCTTTCTTCGGAACAGGTACGATGTTGGCTAACCAAGTTGGATACTTAACTACCCTGAGGACTTTGGCTTTGATCTGTTTAGTGACTTCCTCTTTGATTTTGAGGCTCATGTCTGGTTTGAACTTTCTGAGTTTATGCTTCACTGGCAGACACGGTTGATTGGTAGGCAACTTATGAGCCACTATGGATGTGCTCAGGCCGGTCATGTCATCATATGACCATACAAATGTATCCTCATATTCTTTCAGGAAACGAGTGCATTCTTCCTTCTCTGACGGTGATAGGTGAATACATATGTAAGTCTCTTTGATGGTTTTAGAATCTCCCAAATTAATTGCCTCGGTTTCGTTCATTTTGGACTTAGGTTTGTTCTCAAAGTTCTCAACTTCTCTGATAACTTCCTCATGTATCTCATCCTCTTCTTTCAAGTCACTATCCTTATGTTGCGTCATCTCAGTACATGTCACATTCGTTGGTTCATCAAGGTAAGAAATAGTAATGTTGTAGAAGAAAGATATGAAGGATAACGATAATAAAACATCACATTATTTGATAAATGCTGAAATATGTAACAAAATATCATCTGAATGACTTCAAACCAATGTTTTCCAAAACGAAATACTGTAAGGGAAGATATTTTAAAACTAAATGCTCAAAAAGACTTGTTTTTTTCTTCATATAACATTAGTAGTCATGCTACCCCGGGACTCATCTGGCCCTTTGATGGTGTGGCAGTCCAGTTCCTAAGAAATGTTCCTTTATCCATGGTCTGAATGGTAAGGCCTTCTGCCTCCTCCTCCTCAACTATCACATTGCAATCCATATCCTCATCCTCTAGAAACAAGTTCCTTAGCCCAGCCAAAGCTTCTTCCTCCGCAGATCCACATATTGTATCGTCCTGGTGAAAGGTCTGACTCAGGTGTGACATTGGTTGCTCAAGAGGGTAATAGGGACCATGTCATGGTGGAGACCAATCATTATATTCTTGCCAGGTGTATAGATATCCAATCCCAAAAGTTGTGTCGTGACGTTTCAACTGTATTGGTTTGGTAATGCCTTGGAGTTTCTTCCCAAACCCTTTGTCGGGTTCATACCCTCACCATGCAAGTATGTTTTCTATCTTACTACTCCACCATTTATCTTTCTCAATTGAATTGACACGCTCGATGCGGTGATAAGTTTCTCCACCCATATTTCTTCTATTCCCGACAACTGGGACAGTTTGACTGGTGTAAATGGGATTACTTCCATCTCCGTGAATGATTACCTCCTGATGGTTCCATACGAACTTCACAGCCTGGTGTAGTGTAGAAGCCACAGCTCCAACGGCATGTATCCAAGGTCTTCTCATTAGAAGATTATATGTAGCAGATATGTCCAACACTTGAAACTCAATAGCAAACCAAGTCGGGCCCATCTGCAAACAAAGGTTAATTTCCCCAATTGTGGCCCTCTGAGACTCGTCAAATGCCTTCACATTTGTCACGACCCTAAATCCGGACCCGGTCGTGATGGTTCCTCTCATGAAAACAAGGCCAACTGACACTTCCCATTTCGGTATTTAATAGTTAAATAGTAAGAAACAGTCTAGGCATGATAAAATAAACCAAAAAACTCCCAAGCCAAATTAGAAATGGTGAAAATAGCTAAAAATCACGAAGGACACAATTTATACTTTTTGGCACAGGAATTTTCGCATCTGCGTCCACTTTACCGCTTCTGCGGTACAGCATTTGTGGTCCTTGATCTGCTTCTGCAGTTTTTCACTTAACTTCCCATTTACCGCATATGCGGTCCCATATCCGCATCTACGACATCGCAGGTGCGGTCCTCCTAACCGCTTCTGTGGTTTCCTGCCTACTTCCCAGCTTCTGCTTCTCCAACCATTTTCCCGCATATGCGGCATCGCACTTGCGGTCCCCAATCCGCAGGTGCGGAAATACTAGAAGCAGCAAAAATCTGCAATCTCACAAAGTCTCAAACTCCTCCGTCAACCATCCGAAATCACCCCGAGGCCCCCAAGACCTCAACCAAAAGCACCAACATATCCCAACACCTTATTCAAACTTGTACCAATATTCAAAGCACCTCAAACAACATCAAATCAACCAAAACACATCGGATTCAAGCCTAAGTTCCAAAAATCTTCCAAATTCCGCTTGTGATCAAAAACCTAACCAAACCACGTCTGAATGACCTAAAATTTTGCACACACATCCCAAATGACACAATGGAACTACTGCAACTCTCGAAATTCCATTCCAACCCCTATATTAAAATCTCTCCTACCAACCGGAAATCGTTAAAATGTCAACTTTGCCAATTCAAGCCTAAATCTACTCCGAACCTCCAAAACTCATTCTGATCACGCTCCTAAGTCCCAAATCACCTCCCAAAGCTATCCAACCCATCAGAACTCACATCTGTGCCCTCTAACACATAAGTCAATATCTGGTTGACTTTTCCAACTTAAGCTTCCTCAAAAGAGACTAAGTGTCTCTAACCTTCGCAAAACCTTTACGAACCCGAGCCAACCAACCCGATCACTCATAGAACCGATAAACAAAGCAGTAAGAAGCAGAAATGTGGGAAACGAAGTGGCAACTCATGAGATGACTGGACGGGTCGTCATATCCTCCCTAACTTAAACAAATGTTCGTCCTCAAACGAGTCAAGAAACATACCTAAAGCCTCAAACAGGTAAGGATATCTGCTCCGCATCTCCCCCTTGGTCTCCCAGGTAGCCTCCTCCAGGGGCCGACCTCTCCACTGCACTTTCACTGAAGCTATATCCTTTGACCTCAACTTTCGAACCTGACGCTCCAAAATAGCTGCTGGCTCCACATCATAAGTCAAATCACCATCCAACTGAACCGTGTTGTAATCTAGAACATGAGACGGATCCCCAATATACTTCCGGAGCATAGAAACATGAAATACCGGGTGCACACTCGACAAGCTGGGTGGCAAAGCAAGCTCATAAGCCACCTCCCTAATCCTCCGAAGCACCTCAAAAGGCCCAATGAACCGAGGACTCAATTTACCTTTATTCCCAAATCTCATAACACCCTTCATGGGCAAAACCTTCAACAGAACCTTCTCACCAACCATGTAGGACACATCCAGAACCTTACTGTCAACATAACTCTTTTGCCACGACTGCGTTATACGAAGCCTCTCCTGAATCACCTTCACCTTGTCTAAGGCATCATGCACCAAGTCTATCCCCAATGCTTAGCCTTACCCAGCTCAAACCAACCAACTGGAGATCTACACCGCCTCCCATACAAAGCCTCATATGGAGCCATCTGAATACTCGACTAGTAGCTATTGTTATAAGAAAACTCTGCAAGCGGTAGAAACTAATCTCATGACCCTCCGAAATCAATGACACAAGCACACAACATGTCCTCCAATATCTGAATAGTGCGCTCAGACTACCCGTCCGTCTGAGGGTGAAAAGTTGTGCTCAAGTCAACTTGAGTACTCAACTCTCGCTATATAGACATCC
This sequence comes from Nicotiana tabacum, assembly GCF_000715075.1. Lineage (NCBI taxonomy): Eukaryota > Viridiplantae > Streptophyta > Magnoliopsida > Solanales > Solanaceae > Nicotiana > Nicotiana tabacum. Next base: position 139,410,565 of record NC_134082.1, read on the forward strand.
AGAACTGCAAAGTAAACTAAGTGCCCCTATCTGAAACGGTGGAAACTGGGACACCATGCAAACGAACAATCTCCCGGATATAGATCTCTGCCAACCGCTCTGAAGAATAGGTAGTACACACAGGAATGTAGTGCGTGGACTTGGTCAGCCGATCCATAATCACCCAAATAGCATCGAACTTCTTCAAAGTCCGTGGAATTCCAACTACAATGTCCATAGTTATCCTCTCCCACTTCCACTCTGGAATATCCATCCGCTAAAGTAAGCCTCCCGGTCTTTGATGCTCATATTTCACCTGCTGACAATTGAGACACCGAGCTACAAATCCCACAATGTCTTTCTTCATTCTCCTCCACCAATAGTACTGCCTAAAATCCTGATACATCTCTGCGGAACCCATATGAATAGAATACCGCGAGCTATAGGCCTCCTATAAAATCAACTCCCGAAGCCCATCCACATTGGGCACACATATCTGGCCCTGCATTTTCAACACCCCATCATCACTAATGGTCATATCTATGACATCATCATGCTGAACTCTGTCCTTAAGGACAAGCAAATGTGGATCATCATACTGTTGCTCTCCGATGCGATCATATAAGGAAGACCGAGAAACAACACAAGTCAATACCCAACTGGGCTCTGAAATATCCAACCTCATAAACCGATTGGCCAAGGCCTGAACATCAACTGCAAAAGGCCTCTCCCCAACTGGAATATATGCCAAACTTCCCATACTCACCGCCTTTCGGCTCAAAGCATCGGCCACCACATTGGCCTTTCCTGGATGGAATAATATACTGATATCATAATCCTTTAGCAACTCCAACCATCTTCGCTGCCTCAAATTAAGATCCTTCTGCTTGAACAAGTGTTGGAGGCTATGATGATCAGTAAACACCTCACAAGATACACCATACAAGTAATGCCTCCAAATCTTTAACGTGTGAACTATGGCAGCCAACTACGAATCATGAATGATGTAGTTCTTCTCATAAGGATTCAACTGATGGGAAGCATAAGCAATAACTCTACCCTCCTACATCAATAGACAACCAATACCAACTCTCGAAGCATCACAATACACGATATATAAACATGAAACTGATGGCAAAACTAACACCAGAGCCATAGTCAAAGCTGTCTTGAGCTTCTGAAAGCTCTCCTCACACTCGTCCGACCATACAAATGAAGCACCCTTCTAAAGCAACTTGGTCAAGGGCGATGCGATAGATAAGAATCCCTAAACAAAATGGCGATGATAGCTTGCCAAACTAAGAAAACTGCGAATCTCGGTGGCTGAGGACGATCTAGGCCAACTCTGAACCGCCTCTATCTTCTTTGGATCAACCTGAATACCCTCGCTAGACAGCACGTGCCCCAAGAAAGCCACTGAACTGAGCAAAAACTTACACTTGGAGAATTTTGCATAAAGCTTCTCCTCCCTCAATCTCTGCAACACAACTCTCAAATGCTCTGCGTAATCCTCCTAACTATGTGAGTACACCAAAATATCATCGATGAAGACTATGACAAATGAATCGAGATAAGGCCGGAACACGATGTTCATCAAATGCATGTAACGCTGTTAGGGCATTGGTCAGCCCAAAAGACATCACAAGAACTCATAATGACCATATCGGGTCCTGAAAGCTGTCTTAAGAATATTCGAGTCCCAGATCTTCAATTGGTGATAACCTGAACGGAGATCAATCTTGGAGAACACTCTCTCTCCCTGAAGCTGGTCGAATAAATCATCAATGCGAGGCAAGGGAGACTTGTTCTTAATTGTTACCTTGTTCAATTGCCTATAATCAATGCACATCCTCATAGTGCCATCCTTCTTCTTTTTACAAATAGAATCAGCGCACCCCAAGGTAACACACTAGGCCAAATGAACCATTTATCAAGGAGTTCGTAAAGCAGCTCCTTTAATTCCTTCAACTCCGCTAGTGCCATACGATACGGCGAAATAGAAATGGGCTGAGTGCCCGACACCAGGTCAATAACTAAATCAGCATCCCTGTCAGGTAGCATACCCGATAGTTCTACAGGAAACACATTAGAAAAATCCCTCACAACTAGAACATAATCAATACTTGGAGTCTCGGCACCGACATCCCTCACAAAGGCTAGTTACGAAAGACAACCCTTCCCAACCATACGCTGGGCTTTCAAGAATGAGATCACTCTACTGGGAACATAATCAGTCACACCTCGCCACTCAATCCATGGCACACCCATTGATAATCCACCATACACAATAATAAAAGATCCACATGGGTCTCCACACCCCCAATAGTCACCACACACTATCGGTACACATGGTCTATAACAACAGGTGAAGCAAGAAATTCATGGGGCGTACCCAAATAAAGAGCAAAGTATGATGAAATATAAGAAAAGGTGGAACCGGGATCAAATAATACATAGGCATCTATGTGGAAAACTGAAACAATACCTGTAATGATAGCATTTGAAGCAATAGCATCGGGTCTGCCTAGAAGTGCATAGAAACTCTAAACACAATAACCTGGGCTGGAAGGGCACTAAGTGATGACTGGCCCTGATGAGAACTGTGAGAATTATGACCTGATAAGCCCCACGATAACCTGGGCGAGATGGCTGAGCTAAGAATCCCTAAAGGGTTCTGATTTTAACAAGAAAGAAGATCGTTCAGATCCTTAATAGAAATCAATCAAGTAAAAACTTCCACAAAATACTGATTTTAACAGGGAAAATCATTTAGGTCTCTAAATAGAATAAGTTAATACGACTGGCTCATGGAGATAAACACAATATCGAAACAAAATCGAAGAAATTAGTATAACACACAAAATTATCTAGGGTTTGAGCATGCATGCAAAAATTAGTCAAGATAGTGAAGAAACATTTAATAAAAACGCTGAGAAGTTAGAAAAATCTTTGAAGAAAAGTCTGGGATGAACCCTAATTTTAGAAAGAGTAAACGAAGTTGAAACAATTAATTAAACCAAAAGATTTTTAAAGGAAAACACCCAATAATACTCGAATCACTTCAGATCTATAAAGTTCTGAGAAGATTCGAACAATAGTGAAAATAAGGTTCTCAGAAAATAGCAGAGATGAAGATAATCAATCGAAACCCATGGATTCGTACAAGAAACAAGTGAAAATCCATACTCACAAACAAAAGTGGCCTGAGACAGGCCGGTAAACAACTTCAAGCTAGAACAGGTTGGATTTCCATGAGATCTTCTCAAGGACTCATGAAATCAAACAGCTAGAGGGTATAGGAGACCGGTGGTGGTCGGAGAATGCATGAAAACACCATAGAAGGGAGGTTTCCTCCGGTGACGGCGATTAGGGTTAGGGTGAGTTGAGCGAGAATTGGAGGGTGAGTGAAACGGGTGATGGCGGAATGAGAAGAATGATTAGGGTTGGGGCATTTGGAATTAGAAAGAAAAAAAATAAATGGTGACCGTTGATCTCTGTGATCAACAACCAAGATTAGAGGGGTTTGGGGCCAGGTAGAAGTCTTTAGGGTTTGGGCTGGGTAGATTTGGGCCTGGTTTTTAATTGAATTGGATTGGGGAGATCCGATTTTGGGTAAAAATTAGGGGCTATTTGTTAAATACCCATTAAAATAATTTTAAAAATATCTAATTAAATGATAAAATTGATTTTCATGCATGAAGGTGATTTAAAATAATTATTTAATATTATAAAAAGTCATTTTCTGTATAGATAATGTAGTTATGCATATGTAGGGGCTATTTTTGCAAAATATGCAATTATAGTCTTAAAAATGCAAATGTAATTATAAAAAATGCAATTAAAATATTTGAACACTCATATGACTATAAATGATGAGAGAAAACAACAGTAATAAGTGTTGATTCATAAGAAAAGTCAAAATGCTTTGATAAATTGCATAATTGTTTTGAACATTGAAGATCTTATTGCGGGAATTGAAAAATGCGAAAAGAAAATCATTTAGTAAATAAAAATAGTGCATGATGCTTGTTTTAGCCTTGCTACCCCGAGGCTTGTCGGGCTCTGGTTGTCCTGATGGTCCAATTGTTGAGGCGTGCCCCTCTGCTTATAGCCTTTATGGAAGGGCCTTCCTCCTCCTCCTCCTCGAGAACAACACAACAGTCCATGTCATTGTCTTCTAGGAACAAGTTCTTCACCGCTGCAAGTACTTCTTCTTCGTCTGACCCGTAAACAATGTCAGCCTGTTGAAAAGTCTACTCCAGACACGGTATTGGCTGCTCCAGTGGATAGTAAGGACCGCACCATGGTGGCGACCAGTTATTGAATTTTTCCCAAGTTTAATCATATCCCAAACCAAAAGTAGTGCTATGTTTCTTGAGTTTTATGGGCTTAGCGATTCCTTGGAGGTTCTTGTCGAGCCCCTTGCCAGGTTCGTACCCGCTCCAATTCATTATACTCTCGATTTTGGTATCCCACCACTTGTCTTTATCGGTAGCATTGACCCGTTCAATGTAGTGGTAAGTCTCTCCACACAACTTCCTTCTTCCCTTAAATCAACGGAATGGTCTGTCGACTACATATAGGGTTGCTACTGTTACCATGAATGATCACTTCCTGGTGATTCCATTCAAATTTTACTGCCTGATGCAGTGTTGATGCTACGACCCCTGCGGTATGAATCCATGGCCTTCCCAGCAGGAAGTTGTAAGATGTTGTCATGTCTATCACCTGGAATTCGACATCGAACCATGTTGGTCCCATCTGCAAGCATAGAATAATCTCACCAATGGTGGACCTCTGGGAACCATCGAAGGCTTTCATATTGATAGCCCCATATTTTATCTCGTGTAGTCCTTTACCCAACTTTTTGAGTGTTACCAGTGGACAAATGTTGAGACTGGAACCTCCATCGATTAGGATTCTGGTGATAAAATAGTCTTCGCATTGGCAATGATGTGCAATGCCTTGTTGTGCCTTAACCCTTCAGGTGGCAGCTCGTCTTCGTGAAAGGTGATCTTATGGCTCTCCAACACTTGTCCTACCATGTTAGCCATTTCCCCGCCAGTGATGTTTCTTGGTACGTATGTTTCACTCAGCAACTTTAACAGAGCATTCTTGTGTGCCTCAGAGTTTTGCAGCAAAGAGAGAATAGATATTTGTGCTGGCATCTTGTTTAACTGGTCGATGACCAAATACTCCTTGGCCTGTATTTTCCTCCAAAGGTCGTCTGGACCCGTCTCAATGATGGGTGGCCGGTTGGAGGCCTGCTTGTTTGACTCAGCTAGATGTTTAGGGGTATAGACTCTACCAGTTCTTGTCATACCATGTGCTGCAATAGCCTCTTCAAACCTGACCTTGCCTTTCCTCCTCGCCTCAGCTGTATAGTCCTAGGGTACAACCTTTGTATGGAATGGTGTCATGGTCGACATTGTCATTGGGATTAGCATGGCTATCCTTACTCCGAACGGAGAATGTACCTTGGATAGTAAAACTAAAACCTCAAATGGTGCGGGTGTATTTGCCGGAGACATAAATTCAACCTCAATTGGTGTTGGTGTCTTTGCAGATGACGTTGCTTCAAACTCAGGTGGCACAGACATATTCACCTTAGCATCCTCAGACGGTTGAATCTGGACTATGATTGGGTTGAGAGTAATTATTGGTTTCTTAGGATCATCACCTTCTGCGATCAACCTGATTGATCATTCGGGATCCCAGTCATCTTCTATTTCAATCATGTGGATACCTCCACCCTTGTGGTCTGGAAGAGGGTTGTTGCGGACATTTAGTGTGAGTTCCTTTGCCGCAATAATCTTGTTATCAATCAAGGACTGTATCTTGTCCTTCAAGGAGCGACACTCATCGATGGTGTGCCCTTTCATGCCGGAGTGATATGCACAGGATTTGTTTGGGTTAACCCACTGAGAAGGATTCTCAGGGGTTGTAGTAGGGATGGGGGTGACATAACTATCGGCTTTGAGTCTCTCATACAACTGGTCAATGGGTTCAGTAATGGCTGTATATTATTTTGGAGGTCTGCGGTCAAAATTAGGTCGGGGTCTAGGGAAGTTTTGGCTTGCAGGAGGTGATTGATAGTGTGATGGTTGAGCATTATAGGTTTGGTAGACTTGAGCGTGTGGGTGAGGTAGGTTTATATGTAGGAGGTGGAGGTGATTGATAAGTTGGTGGCAGAGCTTGGTATAAGGGTGAAGATGCTTGGTAATTTGGGGTTGGTTGATATATGAGTGGAGGTGTTGGTAAGTTTGGTATTTGAGGGGAGACTTGGTCCTTTGTGCAACCATCACGGACCCTACATCCCTTTTCTTGGATACACCACTGGACTGTAAGGCCTTATATGTAGCTTACAAGGCCTCGAAGTTTGTAACCATACCACTTTTGATACCTTCTTCAATTGTCTCACCTAGTTTGATAATGTCGGAGAATTTGTGGTTCTCGATCATCATCAGTCGTTCATAATATTGCGGGTCCTAAGCCTGGACAAAGAACTTGTTCATCTGTTCCTCTTCTAAGTCAAGTCTGACCTTAGCAGCTATGGACCTCCAACGAGTAGCATACTCGCGAAACGTCTTTGTGGGCTTCTTCTTTAGATTCTGAATATAGAACACGTCTAGCGCATTCTCTGTATTAAACCTAAACCTGTCCATAAAGTCGGATGCCATGCGTACTCGGCTGACCACTTCTTTGGATCTTGGCTGATGTACCACGATAACGCATCTCCTTTCAAACTCCTCATGAACAGCTTCATGTGGATTCTCTCGTCTCTCCCGACTCTAACCAGCTTGTCACAGTATGTCCTCAAATTGACCCTTGGATCACCCGTACCATCAAACATTTTTAACTTAGGAGGTTTGAACCCCTCGGGCAGTTTGACATCTGGTTGTATGCAAAGATCCTCATAGTTTAACCCATTGATTCCTTTGCTTCCCTCAACACCCTGAATCTAGCTAGTCAATTTCTTACGTCCCTCAGCCAGGTTCCTGATAAGCAGATCCTTTTCATCAGACTTAGGTTTGCTTTACATAGGTTGGGTGGAGTGTGGCATGGTCTCCACGTAGATAGGGGTGTTATGGTGGCCTGGTGTGTGGGTGTGGAAATGGTCATTTGTGGAGTTTGAGGTTCTGGGATGAGTAGTGGAGTGTTGTTTGGGATATGGCAGGTGTTTCATTGGGTCTTTGGTGGAACAATATGTTGCTTTGGGATGTTTTGAGGAGGTGTAGGGTTTGAGTGTTGGGAAATTTGATATCTGGGGTGCTGAGGGAAAATGACAGGCTTGCCAGATTCCGAACCTGATCAAGCTCTTCTTTGAATTTCAGTAACTTCTGTTCCAGTTGTGACACATTCTCCTTAGGAACCTGAGTACCATGGCCATTAGTGGCCTCTACCCGTTCAGTTGGATTCTCCTTCCTGTCGTTGTTCAAATCTTCCATCTTGCTTTTGTTCTTATTTTTGATAGGACTAAGAGGAGGAGTGGGTGGAGGGCCCCTGGATATCGTGGAATAGGATGATGATGCCAGAGTGCACGAACTAACATTTGGGGAAGATAATAATAAAAACAAAAAACAAAGAATAAAACAAAAAGGTAACCAAGTTAGTGAGGATCATAAAAAATATTGCAATATTTAAATACATAGTGCGGGAATGTAAACTGTGTCCTAATTTGGGGACCTGTTTGTGCTCAAGGTAGGCCTAGAGACAAGTTGATTTGGAGAACTTAGAATGCTAAATGACTCATTTTATTGATAAAAACAAGACGAATCCCAAATTGATACTAAATAAACAGGAAATGAAAGTCATTAATGGCCATTGGCCTGATTACATTCATAAAAGAAAAAAGATAAACTCATATCTATTTGGTCCCAGAAGGACTTTCCCCAGATTCGGCAACCTTGGCTCCGTCGAACAGTTTCCCCAACTCGCGAAGTCCCAGCAACAGGTATGCTCTGGCTAGATGTTTGTCTTCGGTCCCTTCAGCATTTTGACAATCTTTGACCCTTTTGAGAAATTGTTTCTCTAGTTCCACTATATCTCGCTCCAAGTATCCTAGTCTCTTATTGGCACTAACAGTCATGTCCTTCCACTCCTCAATAAGCTTCTGGGTTGGACTCTTGTATCTCACGATGTTCGCTCTCGTACTCACAGATCCTTTTGCGCAGCTGGTTGTACTTTACCTGTGCCTCGGCCTTTTCATCTATAATCATGTGACCTCGAACAAACACTAGCTGGCCCAAACCATCATGATTGTCTTCCTACCAACCTGAGCAGAAAGGAGCACAACCAGCATGATACCTATCTGGCTCGATGGTATCTCTCCCCATTATGATCTTGCAGTGCCACATATGCTGAGCTTGGCACTTGGGACTATCATCATTTTGGAAGTCAGCTCAGAAATGGCTCATCTTGTCGACCCTGGGTATAACTTGCTTCCTACCAGCTTGCCTCATAACTTGGAGAGGGACATAAGGGTAGGTTCCCCTTAGTCCAATTAGAATCAGGAAAGGTGCATCTCTGGATCGGGCGATGAACTCCTCGTTCGGAAACCACTCGAACATCTATTGAACCTGTTCTTCAGCCAGATTATCAAATAGCTCAACCCATCCTTTGGCATTCTCAGGTTGAGAAAACATATCGGGGATGTAATTCATTCACTTTGGATGATGGAAAGCAATGTGATCATCCCAGTCCCTTCGCTGAATCTATTTTCGATATTCACCCCTTTGGAGATGTTCCATGAGCCAGAGTTGAAGTAATAAATTGCAGCCTTTGAAGTGTTTTGCTCCTCGTTGACATTTCTCCAAGGCTCAGTATATGTCTGTGATGATCATGGGCATGATGCTGAATTGCTTCCTCCCAATCCCCTCCATTGGGTTTTTAGTCACCATAGCCAGCCTAGTATGAATTCTCCCTTTCTTCATCAAAAAAAGATCAACCTTAGGAAACAAAACATGAAGACGAAAACCCTTCGATGGATGTGTCCCAAGGATATGATGGCAAACTCATTAGGGTAGGTACAGTAGGATTTGCTGTGACCGTACCTTTCATACAAGACGAAAACCGTACCTTTCTTCAAACCTATCATTTTGAGGAAACCCCTGCCTTTGCGGTTCTCGGGCATTAGCAAACCTGGAGTTCCTACACTAGACCGGCCAGTCCTCCTATCACCTCTAGCAAGGGCGTCATTTCAATGTCCCCAAAGCAGAACACGGCCCTTTCACAATCCCAAACAGTGTGGCAGCTTCTATGATCATGTTGTTAGGTTGGATCTCCAGGAGGGATGGTAGATTTCCCAGATATTTTCGGACGAGAGTTTGATCACTAGAGTGTAGATATCTCCACCAGGTTAGTAATCTTGGGTGGATGTTGGTGACCATGACGAATCAGGGGACTTCGTGCCTCATGTTTCTGCAAGATAAATAAGGTTAGGCCCTTACCCCTACCAGACTCGACTATTTAATATCACCAATTAGCATGAAACATTTAGTTCTCCAAATGAATGCACAGAACGGGATGATGTCCGTTTGGGTTTTAGAGAAACCCAGGGGACTTTGGACAAGGCTATCTTAAAGGATCATTATATGGACAACATAACTGGCCCGGCTAGGTTTGACCATGATGCATGCATAATTTATACATAGTAAGGTTTCTATGGGGTTTTAGATAGGTACCCTTGAGCGGACAACTCAAGGGGGAAGGCATGGAACTGTCGACTGCACCGCTGATCGACTAGTTTTACCGCAAATATGCCTTTCCGAATTTAGGGGGTAATGATATAGGAAGAGCGCAACCACTCATTAAAAGCGTTTCTATGGTATTTGTTTGGCACGAGTGGAGTATGATGTTGAGCATGATTATGCAATATTTAAAAGCATGTTGGCACATATTTGCACATTAAGAAAGTGATAAAATACAATAGTTTCATAATTTAAAGCAGTAATAAAGGAAGGAAACAAAGAAGATATGTTAGTTTTGCAGTTGAAAAAGAAATTAAATGCTTAAAGAATTTTAAACAAGTAATCAAACATAAGGGAGGTACAAATTCACAAGAACAATATGAAGCGGTAAAGGCCTAAATATCCCCAGTAGAGTCGTCATGTTGTCGCGCCCCCTTTTTCCCCTTCCTTCCAGAGAGAGGTCCGACATGTGACAACTCATTTAAATGGGTATTAAAAGAGAGAGTCTCTACCTAACGGATTTGAGGTACCTTAAGGCACCTATTTTTGGAGATAACTCTGTTTGACTAGTCAACGTCACCAAAGACCGGGTAAGGGATCGAAATTATCTCAAGGGGAAGGTGTTAGGCACCCCTCAGGATCCACTAGTGTGGTTCCCAACCAGGTAGTTTTTTTGTAAATTTGTGCAATTAGCAAGTAAACAAATAAGTCTCAAGTAAGAGGGGATTTAAGTTAAACACACAAGTGTTTGAAAACAATTATTGAAAGGCAAGGTTCGAAAAAGTTATAAGCTAAACATACTTGTAAAAATAAAGGGGGGTCTTAGGTTTGTTTGTAATATGGATCACATCAATGCAATACCCGGTATGACACTCCTCAGAAGAGGGGATACACGTGGTATTAGCACACCGGTCATCATATCCATATCTACCCTTCCCACCTCGTTAAGGTACTAAAGCGTGGATTGGTCCCGACCTCTATTGTGTGCTATTACACGCCCCATTCCGATCAGTCCCGGAGGAATTTAAGAATACTATTCCTATAAGAGGGAGGTTTTAGGCTGACTCTTAAGTTTAAATGTAAAAGCTAAGGCGACATACAAAGAAACATGTGGGACTTTATTTAGAGGAAACATGTAAGCAATTATAAGGCTCATGTATACTTCCGCAAATAATGCATGTAAATAGCATGGCTCAAACACAATTAAGGTCTTAATTTTAAAAAAACCTAAAGCAGGGAGTTTGAATCAGAACCATATTCATTATATAACTCAGAAAAGAAGTCTGAATCAGGCCTGCCTGTTGGTTGTAGCAATTGGTAATTAACAAAGGCAATCCCAGTTTTTATTTAAGTAGTTACCTAAGGCTTGCCTAGGCATAATAGTGAAGTCATATGAGCATGATATCTATATGGATTAGGAATGCAGTAGAGCAGTGATTAATTTTAAACGGACAACTTGAGATCATATAGGCATGCTTTCTAACGGTATTAATTTAAGGCAGTGTTAGAAAACTTATTAAAGAAGCGACAGATCAATTAACTAATCCAATTCAGAACGACAACGTGAACTAAACGGATTCTTAGCTGGTTTTAAGTTCTTATAGGCATAATTTCTATTATAGCTATCTAGATCCTATAGGCATGGTATCTAGGTGTCAAAAGCTGACTTTGGACTAATAGGCATGATTTCTAAGGGAAACGAATCTGGATACATGCTGTAATGAAAATTGAACTTCAATTACTTTACATCCTATAGGCATGGTTTCTAATTGTGTGAAAGTAAAGCATGCAGAATTTATTTTAAACCAGAGAAGATCCTATAGGCATGATATCCAATAGTCCATGTTTAGAATCAAAATAAACCCTATAGATAAGTTATCTATTCAATTTACCCACAACATACAAGTACCCACCCTTTCACTAATCACCCCGATATTGTTTACAAATTATTAATGACCAAATGATTAATTACAAAGAAGTGCAGAAATAAGCAATTGCAACCATAGGAAGCCTGATTCTGACTTTCTCTATGAGGTATGTAATAAATCACTTCAAAAGCCAATATGTTCCAAAGCCTTTCTTATATCTGGGTGTGTCAAAGTTCCCTAAGGACCTCAAGGGGATCCCGGGCAGTGCTCACACCCAGATTTTCATAACCAGATAGAATGAGTGCAGTGTGGAAGGGCCAGCTCTTATGTGTCCAAGTTCAGAGGGAGCTCAAGGTCCCAAGGCAAGGCTCATACAAGAGGGGCAGGACCTAGATTCTAAAAATATAGTGGAAGTGCAGAACACATGCTGAAGGAGGTTTGTTTAAAAAAGCTGGACTGATAGTCCATTTTGAAAGCAATTAGTGACAGAGGTGATTGAAATTAGTTTTTAGTAGTAAAACTCAAAACTACACAGAATCAGTAGTCATTCAAATAGGTCAAGGGATTTTGGGGATACATTTGTTTGTAAGCACATGAACCTAAGCAGGGGTCTGGTTTGGTCATGCATAGCAATAGCTGATGCTGGCATGGCCACAAACCAGTCAAAGGAAAACAAACACATAGAGGGGATATGGGGGTTTGGGGTTCATAAGACAGAGTATGCTTTAAAACAAACATAGGGGAGGCATTAATCTAAAGGAAAAGGGGACATATTACAGCATGCTAATAATGTAATTTGACTGCAAAAACACAAACAGAAGTAGACAAGAATGAGGAAAACTGAAATAACTAAAGAAACATGTTGTTGTTGAGGCCTTAAAAATTAACTAGGACATACCAGTAGAGAAGCAAAGTGTAGAAAGGTAAAGCAAGCAAGATTCCACAGTCTAGCCTTGGCTTTCAGCCGGCTAAACAAAGCAATAGCACAAGTAGTAGTAAAGAAAGAGAGAGTTTTTGAGTGTAAGTGTGTGTTCTGAACTCAAATTGTTCGTTGTGTTTTAAGAAAAACAGTATGGTATTTATAGTTTTGAAAACGAGTGAAGAATAAGGTAATAAGTAAAGTTCCAACTCAAACATGGAAATAATCACAATCAGAATCAATTAACACAAGTGATTCCCTTTAATTAAGGAATCACTGCTTAACGGATACTAACAAGGTTAATTAAGGAAAGAAATCAGTTTGAGACAGATTGATTATTGCCACATAAGGGGCAATAAAAGTATGAAGTAAATAATTGAGTCTAAGTACAAAGTATGCTTAGTTTTGGAAAAGGATTCAGCAAGGTAAAGCATCACAGTAATCAAAGGAGGGGAATCAATTAATTTAAACAAACGAGTAAAACTAGGGCTCATAAGAAAACTTTTGCAATCAGTCGCAATATTGAGGGAATTGGGATCATTCAAGAAAGAGTCATGACTCTGCACCTTAACATATAAATAGTAGGGAATGAACAGGCATGTAGGGTCAAACATGTTGACAAGAGAAACAACACAAATATATAGTTGCAGCAGGGGTAAGCTAGGATTCAGTAGTAAAAGAAACTCATTCGAAGCACAGTAGTCGGGTAGTCACATAGAACCAAAGTGCAGAGAACCAAACTAATAGGTAAGAAAATCATAAACAAGTAAAAGCCTTCAAACTCATAGAAATAAGCGAGGAAAACTCTTTTAAGAAATTGGGGCTTCAACAGTAGTTGAGTTTAAAAGATGATAAGAACTCAAAATCAGATAAGTCAAACAAAGAAAAGAGAGTCAGAAACAAAGAACTTAATCGAAGAAGTACACATTCAAACAAACAGTTTTAGAACTCGGATAAGACCAAAAAAAGACCTAGGGTTTTCAACATGATGAATTAAAAAGAAGGAAAGCATAACCAAGTCGTTTGAACATAGTAAAAATCATGAAACAACACCAAAAAATCAGAAAAAAGATCTTTTTAAAAGAGGTTAAGAGAAAACCCTAATCGTTGGAAAATGAAGAGTCATTTTTGAAAGAAAATTAAAGAACCTTCGAGAAAACACTTAAGAATTTCATGATAAGCAAAAATCTAAGATAGATCTAAAAGAAAATCGAAAGACCTTAAAGCTAGGGTTTTAGAGAACCCAGAAAAAGTGAGAAAGACTTTGAGAGTTAGCGATCTAGTAAAAAAAGTCAAGGATCTGACTTGAACGGCCATGGATGGCCGGAGAAAGACCATAGATAGAGGTCGAGCAAGGACTGGACCAGATCTCTTCAAGATCTGTCCATGAAATCACACAAACGGGCCACCAGAAGATATATGAGGCCAGTATATATTTCGAACGGCCATGAGAGTTCATGTATTAGGTAGGAATTGAGGTGGATTAGGGTGAAACTAGGTGGCGGCGGCTATGGCTTATGTGAGGCTACAGAGAGAATTGAGAGAAGAGGGGTTCAAGGGGGGTGGGTGGTGAGAAATGAGTTAGGGTAAGGGGTCGTTTGGGGTTTAATTAAGGTAGGTAAAGTGGTGGCCGTTGATATGAATGATCAACGACCTGGATTAAATGGGTAGGTAGGGATCTAGGTTTCGGTCGGTTAATATTGGGCTACGGTCGAGTTTGATTCAGAATTGGGCTGGGAAAATTGGGTTTGATTTAGGCTAAAATTTAAATACAAATGGGCTATTATTTAAATAGCTAATTTTCCCCCTTTAAATTATAAAAAATAGTAAATAAATTTCTAAAAATAAATTGAAAGTGTTAAAATGATTCACAATATGTAAGTAATAATTTAAAAATATAGGGCTCAATTTTGTGAATATAAAACACAATTAAATCTTAAAAAGGTTAATATTGCAATTAGCTTTAAAAATATTAAATAAAACTGTAAAAATTACCTTAGTCATATTTTGGCATAAATATAAAAATACAATAAATGAATCATCAAAAATAATAATTTTGGACATAATTATTGGGATTTTATGGATAAAAAAGGGAAATAAATTGATTTAAAAATCTTTAAAAATCATGGAAAAATAATAAAACACTTGGATATGCTTACATATTCATATAAACATTTGGATATGCTTACATATGCATATATATGCTATTTTGAAGGTATTTTGCATATTGAAAAATATATAGGAAAAAATTGGGTATCAACACCGGTTAAGTCTCTCGTGTTTCCCTAAAAGACCAAAAAAAGAAAAAAATATCACTCAATACCCAATGAACCGAAGTTGTTCGCTCAAATGCCCACAAGACCACAATGGCTCTGATGCCAAATTTGTTGGCAGAGAGTAGAAAATAAGTAGAAACAGAGAAGAAAAGAACTTAAAGTTGTCAACTTTGTTTTTAATATTGCTTGACTTGAATAGATAACAACATATGCCCAAACATATATAGGTTGAAAGAAACAAAACAGACCTAATATCTAGGACTTGTAACCCACTACTGCACTTTATTAGCAAAACTAACTTGACTTGAGTAAATAAAGAAAACTATTTAACAGAAACCAAAAAACTAGTTCAACCAAACTATCCGTTCCCAATTTACTACACATTAAAATTCTGAAGCACTCTTCAACAGAGGCAACCCCAAAAACTAGGAGATATCCAATATTTTTCCTAGAAGAGTTTACATAACTCAAAGTTGTTATATTAAATGACTCACAACTGGAGTGCTTACTCTAACTAGTTGAAGGGACAAATGTTGCTGGCACTAGTTGTTGGTCCTTGTTATCTTACTTTGTATCTCTTTTGCTGTTAAAATATTATTCCGCGATAATTGTCCAAGTCATACTACTGCTTGACTGGCTATAGAAAATATTTTGATCTTTTTCCAATTAAATTAAAGTACCTTGAATATGAATGGAAATGACCTTGTATAATATCAGTAAAAGTATAAAAATGCCAGAACAATTTTTGCTTTCTACTGAAAAAGAATAACGCATGCATAGCTACCATAATAATTCCTAAAATTGTAATCAAATTTTGTCTTCTTTGCTTCTACTTTGATATAAATATAAATTTAAATTATTTGCATTGCATGAGCTCTATGATATAAGATAAAATAGAAAATCAACCACCAATAAAAACTTATTCAAGTGCCTTACGATTGTAGTCTTCCTGAATTTAAAACCATATATAAAAAATCATTAATAGAAAGACAAATATTTTATTTGAAATACACTAAGAAACTAGAAGAGCAAAATAGTGTATGACCAAGAGAAAATTTGTAAAGAGAATTATAAAGAGGCAAAAGGTACATTTTCTTATTTTTGTTAGAAAAGGAAATTTTTATCCCTTTAATTGCAAAGACAAGTAGAAGATAAACTTTGATATGAAAGCACGTTTTGTATGGGTAAAATCCGCTCTTATAATATTTGAGGCAAGATAATACTAAAAAAGGCAATCTCTAGTCGCCGTTGGTCGAGATGGGCCAAGAAGTAGCAAAGTCCTTGGCTGGAATGGCAACATGAGCCGTAGTCGAGATGATAACAAGGGTCGAGGTCGAGGTCAAGGTTGAATATCATTGATGATAGCTATAACAGCTAGTTTGTCAGGATAGGGTATTAAAAGAGAATATTCTAATGAATATTCACTGCACTTGTACTATTAAAATTTCTTAGGAACAAGTCTCATATATATAGAAAAAAGATATAATAAGAGGGGCATGTAATATTCTCTAGTAAAAACTCACTTTGACAAAAACATTTCCCTTTCTCCTGCTAAGATACAAGCATCACCTTTTCACTAAGATTCTAGTTCATTCTATTCCATACTTTTCCATCATATCCGAGAATAACTCGAATATTCGAGGATTTGTCTGTCATTCATCATTGTCAGAAGAAGCCTCCATCTATTTCATCCTTTATTGGTGAATTATTCCTCCGATTTACTTAAATGTTATTTATTGGTATTTATTGCTATTGAATGTTTTTCTATTGCTCATGTCTTTTAGAACAGTTATTGCATGTTGTCATTACTATCTAACCAAGCCCACCCATTGATTATTGCACACTTGAAAGTTTTATCTAGAAATATTATTGTTAACTAAGTTTAACCCCTAATTACATAAATTTAAGTATTTGAACCAAGATACATATTTTTTGGTTAAACAATTTGGCACCGTCTGTGGGGATTTCTTAATTAAAACTTTTAGTTTCTTCTAGATCTACAAGTAACACGGGTCACTAACGTGAAGAAAATAAAAAAAGAAAGCAAAAAAAAAGATCTCCTTTCTTTGTGTACACAAATCCCAACATGGTAGATAACCGAGAAGAAAGGGAGAGGATAATAAATGGCCTCCCAACCAATCTCATGAATGTTATGAACGAAAGCTATGAAACGACAGACGAAGGCGTGATGCCCTGTGTCTCCCCTAGGCGAGATGGGTCACTGCCCCCTCACTACAGCGTCACAAAATCTCGTGGTAAAGGAGCCTCCACACTGCGGGGGAAGAGGTGCCCCCAACTGTAAAAAAGATCCTTGAAACGTGGCTAATTGACACGTTAACCAGCGTCCTCAACAAGCCCACTCCAGACACGACTACAGAAAATGCAATGACTTGCACGATACAACAAGCAGACGAGCAGTGCAAACAACATTTTCCCCCAACGACAGGTATTACTCACAATGTCATTGATAGTGTAGGTGACAATGCCCTTGCAGCCATTCTGAAAAGGATGGAAGAAATAGAGAATGAAAATAAGACACTCCAAGATCAAATGAAAGAACACCAAGAAAAGATCGATAAAATACTAGGCAACCCTAAGCTGTTGTCGAAGAGGGATGTCGGCTGGTTCGTGGAACAATTGTACAGTGATTATGCATCTCCGTATGCTATACCAAAACCTTTAAAATTCCACCCTACCTCAGGATATATGACGGCACAATCGACCTTGAAGATCATGTGACTCATTACGTCACCACATAAAAGGCAATAACCTCGCTAAAGAACAAGTGTCTTCCATCTTGCTGAAGAAGTTCGGCGAAACCCTTACATAAGATGCATTAACCTGGTATTCGCAGCTACCAGCATGCTCTATAGAAACCTTCGAAGAAATGACCGACAAGTTCGTGACGGCCCACGCTGGAGCCAAAAAGGTTGAGGCGAGAGTGAACAACATATTTGAAGTTAAACAATCTCTAGAAGAGGGACTGAGGGACTTCCTCACCAGATTCAACTGAGTAAGGATGACTTTGCTAAATGTGTACGAAGGGATGGCCGTCACAACTTTTCAGAACAGGCTGAGTAGGGACGGTTCAAGAGCTATGATGAAACTGTTAAGTTGGTTGATGAAGCCCCCCCCCCCCCCAACCACTTGGGACGAAATCCACAATGCTTATTGTGCTGAGGTCTGTGCAGATGAGGACGACATCAACGGGCAAACCCAACGACTAACCTCGGTACAAGTAGAATCAAGAAAGGATCGAAGAGAGAACACCAGAAGAGATCATCCAATTCCGCAACCTAACAGGGAACGACACCAACCGTATATCAGAACGTCCACCGACCCCTCCCTCCGCTACGAAGAAGGTCCATCTTGACCAAGGATGTGAACCCATCGGAATGATAGAGGTATACCCCCTTATTATCTGCTCACAACTTTTGTGTATCACCTATCGAGATAGTTTATGCCCTGGAGAAGCTCGAGCCAAAAGTGAAGTGGCCACCAAAGATGAGATCAGACACTAACACGGGAAAATCTGACGCCCTCTGTGAGTTCCACCAGGAATGAGGGCACAAGATACATCGCCCTAAGGCAGGATGTCGTGAATATGTTATGACAAGGGAACCTTAAAGAGTTGCTAAGCAACAAGGGAAGAACCAATTTTGCAAGAGGACGTGAACATCAAGGACTGCCCAAGCTACCCTCACCAGCTCGTACCATTAATATGATCATCGGTGATGACGTCTCTATCAACAGCGTGAAGTTTACCACCACCCACAAACTCAGGCGATTCATCACCCCGCGAATGGTACGACGAACTCGAAGAAAGTATCATCTTTGACAAGTCGGATGCCGACGGTTTGGTTTTTCCTCATAATGACACCACCGTTATTACTTTGTGAATTTTAGATGCTGATGTTAAACGCATTATGATAGATGACGGGAGAGATCCGTGCATTATCCATCCCCAAGTACTTACCCAAATGAAACTCGAGGATAAGATAGTATCGTGTTGCATCACACTAACTAGTTTTAATAATGTAGTTGACGGACGTCCGAGGAAATTAATCTCCCCGTTTTGGTCGGCGGCGTAACTCTGGATACAATATTTCACATCATGGACCAACACATCACGTACAACGCCATAGTTGGACGATCGTGGATACACCCTATGAAGGTCATCCCCTCCAACTTATACCAAGTCATCAAATTCCTAACTCCATGGGGAATATTAAGCATACGAGGAGAGTAGAGTACGTCCTGGGAACACTACCACATTGCTTTAGACAGAATGGCCACCTAATGAAGGAAGTACAAGAAAAGGAGGCATAAGAATCAGTAGGGTCGAGGTCGGGTATGATGAGATCGGGGAAGGCATCAAAGATCCCTACATAATCGAAGCCACATGATCGACCATAGAAGACCTCGACCCCGTTCAATTAGACCCCAACGACCATAGCAAGAAGGACTATGTCGGTTACAAACTTCAGGACCCAGGTAAATTCAGTCAATTCTTAAAAGCTAACGCGGATTTGTTTGCTTTCAGCCATGCAGATATGCCGGTCATTCCAAAGGAAATATCCATGCACAAATTAAACATCGGCCCCTTCCACCCTCAGTGAGGTAGATCAGGCATAAATTCAACTCCGCAATCAATGATGCAATGCACGAGAAAGTGGAAAAACTGTTAGAAAATGGTTCCATCAGGGAATCGAAGTACCCCACGTGGGTTGCCAACATGGAAATGGTTAAAAAGAAGAATGGGATATGGCGGATGTGCGTAGACTTCACAGACTTGAACAAAGCATGCCCAAAGGATTCGTTCCCGCTGCCTCATGTTGACCAACTCATTGATGCAACGACTGCTCATGAGCTACTAAGCTTCTTGGATACTTACTCAGACTATATAATCAAATTCTCATGGAAGAAGAAGATCAGGAAAAAACCACGTTCATTACCCACTACATATTGCTACAGGGTCATGCCCTTCAGACTAAAGAATGCAGGGGCGATTTATAAAAGGTTGGTGACGAGGATGTTCAAGGATTAGCTCGAAAAGACAATGGAAGTATACATAGACGACATGTTGGTCAAGTCCAAAAGGGGAGAAGATCACATCGACCATTTGAAAGAATCTTTTGACAAAATCAGACAGTACGGAATGAAACTGAACTCGGAGAAGTTTGCGTTCGGCGTAGCCTCAGGAAAGTTCCTAGGTTTCCTCATACTGATGAATCAAGGTCAACCCTAACCAAATCAAAGCCATTGAGGAGATACTCGAACTCTTAACCACCAAAAAACAGGTCCAAAGGTTGACTAGCCGCATCGTCGCCCTATCAATGTTCATCTCGTGGTCATCAGATAGGTGCCATAAATTCTTTGGCGTGCTTAAGAAAGATAACGACCATCAATGGACTTTCGAGTACATCCAGGTTCTGAGGGAACTAAAGCCATACCTGTCATAGCTCCGCTTGCTTTCAAAACCAGAGCTGGGGGAGCGTCTCCTCGTCTATCTAGCTGTATTCGAGGTAGATGTAAGTGCAGTCCTAATTCGAGAAAAAAAAATGTACAATCTCCGATCTATTACATTAGGAAAACACTAGTCGATGTCGAGACAAGATACTCACACCTCAAGAAACTGGCTTTGTCATTAGTCGTAGCTTCATGGAAGCTTAGACCATATTTTCAATGTCACCCCATCTCGGTCGTCATGACTTCCCCCCTGAGAAGCATTTTACATAAGCTTGAGCTATCGGGATGGATGGCCAATTGGGCCATCGAGCTAAGTGAGCACAATATCATGTACCAGCCGTGAAGGGCGATAAAATCACAAGTAATCACTGACTTCATCGCTGACTTCAGCGCAAAAATAATGCCTGAAGTCAAAAGGGAAGCAGTCCTAACTTTCCCCCAAACACAAGATCTTTGGGTCCTATACACCGATGGCACATCCAACACATCGGGGTCCAGACTGGGACTCGTACTCGAAGTCCCAATAGGTAAAGTAATTCGCCAATCCATAAGGCGCCCAGATATGACTAACAACAAGGCCGAGTATGAGGATGTCATTGTAGGTTTGAGAGTAGCGCTCAAGTATAGGGCAAAATGGTTAAAACTACGATGTGATTCCCAGCTTGTAGTCAACCAAGTGATAGGGACTTTCTAGATCAAGGAACAAAGATTTCAAAAATACCAGACTAAAATCTTCAAGTTGCTGCCCGAGTACGACGAATGCCATCTCGACTAAATTCCACGAGCACAAAACGCCAAGGCAGATGGCCTCGTAAAACTAGCCGCAGCCACCAAAAGCATCATAATAGGAGATAAAAGCACGGTCCATCTCATCAACTCATCGCTAGACCAAGTCGAGGTAAGAACCATTAACTTAACTTGGGATTGGCACAATCTTATTATTGCTTACTTGCAGGATGGAACACTCCTAGGCGATAAAACAGTGGCCAAGAAATTGAGAATGCAAGTAGCCAGATTTAGTATCCTCCACAACGACTTGTACAAGGGAACTTATGGCATCCCTTAAGAGAAGTTCCTGGGCCAAAACCAAATCCACGACGATCATTGAGAGGCTTATTACAGTAACCGAGCACTGGTCCAATGCCTCATACGGGCGAGAATTATTGGCTCACCATGAAAAAGGAGGCCGCAAATTTCATGAAAAGATGTGAGCAATGCCAGAAGTACGCCCCAATGATTCACCAAGAGGGTGAACACCTCCACTCGGTCACCTCATCTTGGTTGTTCATCAAATGTGGAATGGACATCATAGGCCCCCTCCTGGCAGGGCGAAGTAACGTACGATTCCTTTTGGTTTTTAACTGACTATTTCTCTAAGAGGGTCAAAGTAGGAGCCTCCACCCAAGTACGAGAACATAAAGTAATCACCTTTATATGGAGAAATATCATATACATGTTCGGCCTTCCCAAAAGAATCAGTTGCGATAACGGATCCCAGTTCATGGGAAAGAAAACTATCAAATTTTTCGAGAAATGGATGTCAAAAGAAATCTCTCAACCCCATACCACCCCCCGGGCAACGAGCAAGCGGAGTCATCTAACAATTCGATACTACACATCATGAAGAAGAAGCTTGAAGATGCCAAGGGACTGTGGCCGGAAGTACTACCAGAAGTGTTAAGGGTCCACCAAACAACTCCGAAAATGAGCACAGGAGAAACGCCATATTCTTTGGTCTACGGGATCGAGGCGGTAATATCAGTTGAGGTTGGAGAGCCTAGTCTAAGTTACTCATATGATATCAGCACAAGTAATAACGAGGGCAGAAGGCAAGAACTTGACGAAGTCAACGAACGAAGAGATATGGACTATATAAGAATGATCGCCCAGAAATAGCAATCAGAATGCTATTATAACAAGAACTCAAAGGTCAGTCCACTCAAAGTCGAGGACTACGTACTGAAATCTAAAACTCAAGCGAGTAAAGATCCTAAGGAAGGCAAGCTGGGAACAAATTGGGACGGTCCATAAAAAATCATAGCAAAAGTAAATAAACTAGAAACAATGGAAGGAAAGTTACTACCAAATAACTGGAATATCAACCACCTCAAATACTTTAACTTCACTATTTTGTTACTAAGATTTATTTCTCCCTAAAGTTAGAAAAGTTGGAGAGAATATGGCTGCATGTAAACTATTAGTTTCAATATTGTTGGCCATCTTTGCCATGGCATTGTTCAATTTCATCCCTTATGTTCACGCTCAAAAGTTGGCCCCTGCTCCTGCTCCTGCCCCTACCCCTACTAGTGATGGAATATCCATAGATCAAGGAATTGCAAACGTGCTGATGCTGGCGGCTTTAGTCCTTACATATCTCGTCCACCCTATGGACGCTTCTCCCTACAACTTTTTCTAAATTTATCTCTTAGTATTAGTAAAACTAAAAATTATGTTTCATTTTCTGTTTGGGGCAATGATTGGTCATTCTTCATATGGATTTAATTATCAATCCTTTCATATTTAAAAAAAATACTTTAACTTCAAAAGAAAAAGTGTCCCCCAAGTCGTACTCTTTTTTCCCTCACTTGAGTTTTGTCCCAAGTGTGTTGGGTTTATTCTTCTAAAAGAAAAATGTGTTGGGGTATCTCAAGGAGGTTTTAGCGAGGCGACGAAGGGAACACTCTAAGTCGAAGTACATGAAGGCAGGGCCCTGATTACTATTTCATTGCTCGACCTCTCACTATTCTCCAAATTCACCAATGAAGAGACTACATATACTTGGACTGGGACTGGAATACCAGCCAACATCCAAAGATTTAAAAATTTCTCCAAGTATGTAACAAATGCAACAATGTCAAGGAAATAAACTTTACACTTACCGGCACATTTCTCTCAAATTCAGGTTATGTTCAACCTTGTTCAAACTAACACTTGCCGGCCTCGGCCGTAATTAAATATAGGTTATGTTCGACCTTGTTCGAACTAACACCTATCGGCCCTCGACCATGATTAAACACAGGTTATGCTCGACCATGTTCGAACTAACACCTATTGGCCCTCGGCCATAAACTAAATTTAGGTCGCATTTGACCTTGCTCGAACTAACAATCGGCCCTCAGCCGCAAGTAAAATGAAAATTTATGATCGACCTCATTCGAATAAACACCTATCGGCCCTTGGCCGCAATCTAACGAAATGTCACAACCAAACAAGTCGACAAACTCAATCGTGTTCCTATTCATAAACAACAGAAGCAAAAACATACAAGTACAGAAAACAAACCACAAAAAAAAGAAGCAGATGCAAAGAACAAATTTGGAATTTCATACTTAAAATATTTTTTTACAAAGGCTCATGAAGACGCCATAAAAAATACACAAAAGCTTACAAAAAAGAGAAGAAGAAAAAACTACTGATCATCACCATCGTGATATTCTGCTCTTTCACCGCCTTGGCCACCGATGCCCTCGTCATCTTGGTCCTCCTCGCCACCGTCGCTTATGCCATTCGGGTATGCGATATCATACCATGCATCTTCCTCAATTCGATCCACACCTTCATCGTTGCCTTCGCCAGCCTCAGATGTAGCAGGATCATACCCACAAGCAAGTCGGGCTTCGCGAGCCTTCACAACACCTTCAAGGCCTTCATAAAAAACGGACCCTGCCGCATGCAAATCTTGAAAGATATCTGACTAGGACTTGACATGAACCCACTCATATAAATCCCGAGGAACATTGGGAAAGTCCAAAGTACGAGAAGAGGATGGCAGCGCTAGTAATTGAGCCTTCTTGGCCTTCAAGGCAACCACTCGATCATGGAGAATAGAGGCCTTTCTTACCAACTCCCCGATCCTTTCATCAAGTCGTTCTTCCTTGAGCCTAGCCGTCACTAAGTCATTCTCCCGCTCATAAGGGAGAGTTCAAATCACTACCTCAAGAGACTCTGCCTTATTTAGAGCCTCTGACCGCACCGCCTCCACCTTCTCCAACTCTTCCACTTTCTCTGCGACTTCACCATTAAGGACCTGAATCTAGAACCGGCATTCCTCGAATTACCTATGAAACTCGACCACGTATGCCTGAAGGTCGCTGCACTGGGACTCTATGGCTCTGCCGACCTCAAGCTCCTCGTCCCTATTCCTCAACGTCCCCTTAAAGACACTACACTTCTCGATGACTCTCACCAACTCGTCATCCTTCTCCTTCAATTCATGACAAAGGGCCTGCAAATTTCCGCCTTCACCAAACCGCCTGCAAAACTCTCGGTACTTGTCGCGGTACTCAAAATATTTATTTTTAACGTCTCAAATATTTCCTTACGCTTCTCCTCCCTTCAGGAACTTTCAATCTCCAAAGTCACAGTCTGCAATCAGCAAAAGAAAAAGAGGAAGGCAAAAATGAAAATGCCCCTGCTAACAAAGGCAAAACACTAAATACAAAAAAAAAGACAGAAGGACAGAACACTAAATACTCAACCTGAGAGCAAGACCCGCTATGCTCCTTGACAAGGTGACATCATCCAGTTCTTTGAGGGTCTCACCCTCTGTTTCAAAGCAAAGAGGGCCGAGTGCAGGAACTACATTCTCTGTATTCTTCAGTAGATCATGGTCCATAGGGATCACGATGGTCCTCGTAGACCCTTTCAGCCTTACCTCGAGTTGGGTAAACCCTTCCTCCATCATCTTCAGATCTCCAGCATCAACATTTGAACCTGTCTCATAGCCTTCTTCGGCAATGCTTTTCCCTGTACCATCAACTGACAAAGAAGTATCATTAGATGGTCGCGAAGTCGACGGCTTATCTTTCCGCGAAGTGTCAAAAGCTCTAGTAGTCGGCCTTTTGTAACGACCCCGCCGGTCGTTTTGTGAATTATATCCCCATTTCCCCCATTTCTGCTTCTTTATATGCTCTTCAATTGTATTTTATCGTATCGCAATGGTTGGTTCGGGTTCAGAGTGGTTTCAGTGTAGAATGAGACAATTAGTCTCATATTTAGAAGTTTAAGTTGGAAAAAGTCAACCGGATGTTAGTTTATGTGTAAACGATCTCGTATGTGAATTTTTCTGGTTTAGTTGGATTCACTAGGTGATTTTGGACTTAGGAGCGTGTTCGAAATGTAATTTGGAGGTCCGTGGTAGAATTAGGCTTGAATTGGCGAAATTGGAAATTTGGCGATTCTCGGTCGGCAATGGCAATTTTGATAACGGGGTCGGAATGGAATTTCAAAAATTAGAGTAGGTCCATATTGTCATTTGTGACATGCTTACCAAATTTCGGGTCATTCGGAGGTGATTTGGTAGGTTTCAGCATCGGTTGCGGAATTCGGAAGTTTAGAAGTTCTTAGGCTTAAATCCGAGGGTGATTTGGTATTTGATATTGTTTTGAGTGTTTCAAAGGTTCAACTAAGTTTGAATGTTGATATGTGACTTGTTGGTATGTTTGGTAGAGGTCCCGAGGGCCTCAGGTTGATTTCGGCTGGTTGACGGATCAAGGATAGAATTTGGAGAGCTGAAGATTTGTTCTCAGTTGTCATAACCACACCTGCGGAATGGGGACCGCAGGTGCGAGGTCCGTAGAAGCAAAATGGGATTGCATATGCAGGATTTGGAATCTGACGCTGGACCGCAGGTGCGGAAGGTGGAGCACACCTGCGAGACCATATGTGCGGGTAATGGACCGAAGAAGCGGTCTTGGGCGATTAAGTAAAAATCGCAGGTGCGGTTGTGTGGACCACAAAAGCAGTTGCGCAGGTGCAAGAAAAGGGCTACATGTGCGGAAATGCCTGGGCAGAAGATATAAATTGGACCCTTCATGAAATTTGAGTTATTTCCACCATTTTTATTCGGACTTGGAGTTTTTTGGAAGGCTTTAAAGAGGGAATCAAGAGGGTTTATGTTAAGGTAAGTTACTTGAGCTTAATACTTGTAATTATGGTAATTTTCAGTTGTTTAAGCATGAAATTAGTAGAAATTAGGGATGAAATTGAGGGGATTAGAGCTTGAAATTGAAGAGTGTGATTTTGGGATTTGAGGGACCACTTGATGTCAGATTTTGATGAATTTGATATGTATAGACTCGTGAGTGAAAGAAGTT
Organism: Nicotiana tabacum; assembly: GCF_000715075.1. NCBI lineage: Eukaryota > Viridiplantae > Streptophyta > Magnoliopsida > Solanales > Solanaceae > Nicotiana > Nicotiana tabacum. The sequence continues at coordinate 139,436,860 of NC_134082.1, forward strand.
TCTACTTTTGTGATTTTTGTCGGATTTCGAGACGTGGGACCGGGGGCCGGGTTTGGATAAATTTCGGGATTTTGGTATAAATTGATAGTTTTTCGTAAGGAATTGGTTCCTTGGCCTATAGTTATTATATTGTATTGCTTTTGGTTAGATTCGGGACGTTTAGAGGCCGATTCTAGAGCCACGGGCGTCACAGAGTAGGGATTTAACTGGTTTGAGGTAAATAATGACTGTAAATCTAGTATTGAGGGTATGAAACCCCGGATTTCATATTTTTTTAGTGCTTTGAGGTGACGCACATGCTAGGTGATGGGCGTGTGAGCGTGCATCGTTGGGGATTTGTGAATTGGTCCATCCTGTAGCATCTAATTAGTTGTGTATTTGATTGAAACTATATGATACTTATGTAATTTAGAAAGAAATTCTATAACTTGGGTTGAATGCCATATTTGGGCCTTGTGCCAAAGCTATTTAGGACCCTTAGGGGCCTTTTCTTATTATGCTCTCATTGTTTTAATTTAATATCTATACTAAATCATGCTATGTTTACTGATTTCATAAACTCAGTCTTTATTACCCATTTTGATGCATATAAAATGTTATTTTGGGCTGAGCATCTTGTTTTTACCGATAGCCGGAGTGGCTTGAGAGGTTATGACTGAGTGAGGCCAAGGGCCTATTTTGTTAGGATATTATGGGACGGCATGCGCGTCGCAACATGTTGTTACTGATTTGATTATGCCATGAGGTGGCTTGTTATAGCGCTTGGGCCGTAGGAGCCCCTCCGGAGTCTGCACACCCTCAGTGAGCGCGGGTACCCTGAGTGAGTGATATGATATTTTGCTCGGGGGGCTGTTCTTGATTCATGTTGTGCTCGAGGGGTTGTTTACGAGTGACTGTGAGGTTTTCCCGAGGGGCTGATTCTAAGTGATGTTATGCCCGATAGGCGGTTTATGATTCATGTTTGCCCAGGGGCTATTTATGATTATCATCACTTTTACTCTAAATTGCGTTGAGCCTCTGTTGAACCTATTGAAAAACATCTTCAAATGATTTTTACCAAAAACTGGAGTTTTACGAGATGATTTGACTCATATACTGATTTGAAAGCATGTTGTACCTACTGAGATTTCATGATGTGGATTTTCTATGTTTCCTATTGCTCAGTCTTTATTTACCTTTATTACTTACTGAGTTGGCATACTCACACTACTCTCTGCACCTTGTGTGCAGATCCTGGGGTTGCTGGACGTGCTAGCGAGCGTTGATTTTCATCCATCGCGGATATTTTGGAGTTGGCAAGGTAGCTGCATAGCGATTGTAGCCTTGCTCTTCTACCTCCTATCTTCCTATAGATATTATTAGTTGATTTCCAGACTGTATTAGTCTTAGAATATCTTACAGTTTTTAGTAGATGCTCATGACTTGTGACACCCCGATGTCGGGCTTTTCTTTCCGCACTTTGTTAATTAATAGCTAAAAGACATCTTTATTATAGATTATCGGGTTTTCTTGGTAAAAGAGTCGGATTGCCTAGTTCCACGTTAGGCGCCATCACGACATGGTAGATTTGGGTCGTGACAAGTTGGTATCAGAGCCTAGGTTACATAGGTCTCACGAGTCATGAGCGGGTTTAGTAGAGTCTTGCAGATCGGTACGGAGATGTCTGTACTTATCTTCAAGAGGTTGTAGAACCTTTATGAAAATTCCATATTCTTGAATTCTTATCATGAGAATCCATTGATTCTGGTAACTAAACTTCTATTGTTTCATTCTCTCACAGATGGTGAGGACTCGCACTACTAGATAAGGTGACTAGCCACCAGTACCACCAGTTAGGTCTGCGAGGGATCGAGGCTGCGGTCAAGGCCGTGGCAAGGGTAGGGGAGCAGTCCGTGCAGCAGCCAGGGTAGTACTTGTAGACCCTCCCGTTTATCTAGATCATGTCCCAGCCGCAGATGCTCCAGTAGGACCAACTCAGGCACCCCTTGTGCCTATGGTGATTCCTGGCCTTTAGGAGGCCCTAGCTCATATTCTATTAGTGTGCAGTGTCCTGGCTCAGGAGGTCTCAATGACTACGACCGCAACTACTTCTCAGGCCGGGGGAGGCACTCAGACTCCCGACGCTCGCACACCTGAGCAGGTTATTCAGGGACTTCAGACACTAGGGGCACCTCCAGCCTAGCCGGTTGCACCTGCTCAGGACTATGTAGCTCATGTTATGTCAGAGGACGAGCAACGCAAATTGGAGAGGTTTGGGAGACTCCAGCCTCCGTCATTTAGTGGTGCTAAGGGTGAGGATGCATAGGGTTTCTTGGACAAGTGACAGATGATGCTTCAGACCGCAGGTATTCTAGAGACCAATGGAGTCGCATTCACTACTTTCCAGTTCTCTGGGGAGGCACTTAGTCGGTGGAAGGCTTACGCGAGGCGTAGGCCGGTTGGCGTTGTGCCCCTTACTTGGCACCAGTTCTCCGATCTCTTACTGGAGAAGTTTGTACCTAAGTCTTGTAGAGAGGAACTGCGCAAGCAGTTTGTGCAACTTCGCCAGGGCGATATGTCTGTTACATAATATGAGATACGGTTCTCCGAGTAGGCTCGTCAGGTGGTCTGGTTGGTTCCCATGGACCGAGAGAGGATCAGGAGGTTTATAGATGGCCTCGGTTTTCAGCTTCAATTGCTTATGACCAGAGAAAGGGTGTCTGGTACCACTTTTGATGAGGTTGTCGACATTGCTCGACAGATTGAAATGGTTTGTGGTCAAGAGAGGGTTGAGAGGGAGGCAAAGAGGCCTCGTGGTCAAGGTGGATTCAGTGGTGCTCCTCATGGGGGTCAGTTCTAGCATGGAAGAAGCCGTCCATTCAGACATGCTTAGTCAGCTTGCCCAGTTCACCGTGGTGCATCATCGGGCCATGGTTCTTACAGTTCTCATCAGGTCCATTCATCACTTAGTGCGATCCCAGCCCAGAGTTTATCACGTGCTCCATTAGTTTAGGGCTTCTCCATGCTAGGTTCTTCTACTAGTCATCTCGATGCTAGGGGTTCCATTCAGTCCCTGTCACCATTACCAAGGGATTGTTATGAGTGTGGAGAGTTAGGGCATATGTGGAGGCAGTGTCCTCATCGCCATGGGGTTCTGCCTCAACAGAGGAGTCAGCCATCAACTTCAGCACCAGTTACTTCACCACCCACCCAGTCAGCTAGTGGTGGAGGTCAATCATCTAGGGGTCGCCCTAGAGGGGGAGGTCGATCTGGTGGTGGTCAGGCCAGTTTCTATGCACTCCCAGACTAGATGTTATTGCTTCAAATAATGTGATCACATGTATCATCTCAGTTAGTCACATGGATGCCTCTGTATTATTTGATCCTGGTTCCACTCTTTCATATGTGTCATCATATTTTGCTCATTATTTGGATATGCCCCGTGAATCTCTTGTTTCATCTGTTCGTGTATCTACTCCAGTGGGTGATACTATTGTTGTGGACCACATATATCGGTCTTGTGTGGTGACTATTAGGGTTTTAGAGACCCGAGTGTAACTCTTGTTGCTTAGTATGGTTGATTTTGATGTGATATTGGGCACAGTATCGTGCTATTTTGAACTGTCATGCTAAGACATTGATGTTGGCTATGCCGGGGGTGCCACGGATTGAGTGGCGAGGTTCAACGGATTATGTTCCTAGTAGAGTGATTTCATTTTTGAAGGCCCGGCAGATGGTTGGGAAGGGTTGTCTTTCTTATTTGGCCTTCGTGAGGGATGTCAGTACAGAGACTCCTACCATAGATTTAGTTCCGGTAGTGAGGGATTTTTTGGATGTGTTTCCTACAAACCTACCAGGCATGCCACCGGACAGGGATATTAGCTTTGGTATTGTTTTGGTGCAGGGCACTCAGCCCATTTCTATTCCACCATATCGTATGGCACCGGTGGAGTTAAAGGAGTTGAAGGAGCAGCTTCAGGAACTCCTTGATAAGGGGTTTATTTGGACTAGTGTGTCACCTTGGGGTGTGCCTGTCCTATTTATGAAGAAGAAGGATGACACTATGAGGATGTACATTGATTACAAGTAGTTGAACAAAGTCACAATCAAGAACAAGTATCCTTTTCCTCGTATTGATAATTTATTTGACCAGCTTCAGGGAGCGAGAGTGTTCTCCAAGAATGATCTCAGGTCAGGGTATCATGAGTTGAATATCAGGGACTCGGACATTCTTAAGACAGCTTTTAGGACCCAATACGGTCATTATGAGTTCTTTGTGATGTCTTTTGGGATGACCAATACCCCAGCAGCGTTCATGCATTTGATGAACAACGTGTTTCGACCTTATCTCGACTCATTTGTTATTGTATTCATTGATAATATTCTAGTGCACTCGCGTAGTTAGGAGGAGCACGCTGAGCATTTGAGAGTTGTATTGCAGTGGTTGAGGGAGGAGAAACTTTATGAAAAGTTCACCAAGTGTGAGTTTTGGCTAAGTTCAGTAGCATTCTAGGGGCAAGTGGTGTCTAGTGAGGGTATTCAGGTTGATCCGAAGAAGATCGAGATGGTTCAGATTTGGCCCAGAATGTCCTCAACCATAGAGATTCGTAGCTTTCTTGGGTTGGCAAGTTATTACCATCGGTTTGTTCAGGGATTTTAATCTATTGCATCATCCTTGACCAAATTGACCCAAAAGGGTGCTCATTTCAGGTGGTCAGATGAGTGAGAGGCGAACTTTCAGAAGCTCAAGACTGCCTTAACCACAACTCCATTGTTGGTTTTTCCATCAGCTTCAAGTTCTTATATGGTATATTGTGATACTTCTCGGGTTGGTATTGGGTGTGTGTTGATGCAGGAAGGTAGAGTGATTGCTTATGCTTCTCGTCAGTTGAAGTCCCATGAGAGGAACTACCTTGTTCACGATTTGAAGTTGGTTGCCATTGTTCACGCGTTGAAGATTTGGAGGCATTATCTCTATGGTATGTCTTGTGAGGTTTTTAATGATCATCGTAGACTCCAACACTTGTTCAAGCAGAAGGATCTCAATTTGAGGCAGCGCAGATGGTTGGAGCTGCTAATAGACTATGATATTACTATTTTGTACCATCCGGGAAAGACCAATGTTATAACAGCCCAGCCTGCTAGTGATATTGTGTGCTCTGAGCCTAGGCCCTCATGGATTTAAAAAGCGTCACTAGGGTCTAAGGCTTGTTAACTTATATACCCAGCATCCCTCTTGTGTTTTGCCAATGTGGGACTCTGTTTATAGTCTGAGGTGTTACATACACCCCCTCTTATGAACTCAGCGTCCTCACTGAGGTTTGCCCCACCACATGGGATTCGCTTAGACTCAGCACTGAGGTATACCCCACCTAACCAGGATTTGCCTAAACTCAGTTGAACTCTGATCTGACCCACCATCGCCAAGGCTGACACAAGAGTGGCTCTGATACCATCTGTAAAAGCTCAGTCTGCTAGTGATATTGTCCGCTCTGGGCCTAGGCCCTCACGGATTTAAAACGCATCACTAGGGTCTAAGGCTTGGTAACTTATATACCTAGCGTTCCTCTTGTGTTTTGCCGATATGAGACTCTGTCTATAGTCTGGGGTGTTACTGTCATGACCCATTTTCTGAACAAGCTGAGACCGGCACCTGATCGCTAACCACGACTGAGCGAACCATCTGCACTTATCAAATCTATTATAACTTCAAATTTTATATGCCACAAGGCACTACTACAACCAAATACCTTTAAATAATTTAAATATCTAAAACAAGCCAACTTCAAAGCTTTATTTATAGTAACCAATGAAATACTGTTAAGTTATTATAAAAACATCTGAATCTTAACCCACCAACTGTGTCTATGAAGCCTCTATTAACAAACTGATGCACTGCTCAGGACATGAGATTTCCTGGTCAGTTCTCTAAGTAAACAAAGAAATAGCTAAATAAAAATGACTCTAAGGAATACTCCATGAACAAAAGAGGAGCTCACCAATAGCACTGGAAGGGAAGAAAGTCCTAACTCGTAGACTGCTCGCCTGCAAATATGGTTCCTACGTTGTACCGCAGACCAACGTAGGTTCCAAAAAAAGAACGTCAATACCATCCATTGTACTCAGTGAGTCTCAACAACATGGGTCGAAACTTTAATAACATATACATTACGAGCAAAGGTTCTAAATGCATGTAAAACATAAAGCTTATAAGAATAATTCTAAAATAATTGCATAATAGCAGTTTATGAATATTCTAAAAGAAATTCTTTTCTTTTTATTTCTTATAAAAAAGTATTTTGCTTTATACTTTGGGAGTTCCAACTATCCTGACTTAATTCTGTCTCAGTCACCGTATGATCGGCACGGGTTCGATCCCGAACTGATCGAATAGGCCCAATCCACCAGGTGTCACTCGCTTCATAGTTCTCAGCGCTCATGTATCATATCTTAGCTTGGCTAAGTAAATTCTCAGCAACGAAACCCTTGGCTCGTGTGCTCCCTACTTTGGCAAGTAGTTTCAAGAAGTCAATGCCTTGGTCAGGACCCTCGGCCTGGACGATGACCCCTTCTCAGAATAAAGGATACTCCCAAAAATCTTTTCTTTCTAAAACTTCTTCTTGTGACTTTTCAAGTCTAAATCTTTTCTTTATAAAACATCATGTACATGTTCATGCTGATATCCTTAAATGTAAAGCATGGCATAAGAATGAAATAAATATGTAAAAGTGTTTCTAAAGATTCTTTTCTTCTTCATAAATTTTCAACATAAAAATATCATATAAGAAAAGCACAAAAATCTGAAAATTTATGCACATATATCATAATAAATCATCTAAACTTTTGCTAGAACAATTCTAACTTAGTAGGTACTCACTCTCTCCAATTAAGAAAAGATAAACTCTTTTAAGCAATTCATCAAACGCGTTGATGCGTGCTTTTGTGAGTTAAACCACTTTAGTAAATGGTCATATCAACTCACCTCAAAACTCCTCGAGTCAATACGTAGGCCCCAGTCCAATTTATTCTCGTCAAACAATTGATTCTACAACAACCGGTGCCTTTTAATTAATTTTTAAATTTCACACCTAATGTTGATACAGAGAAAGAATGGAATTAACTATTCAATTCTTACCTACTGCTATTTTAGGATAATTGAAAAAAGGAAATTTTATATACCTGAGTTCGAGAATTAGTAATTTGTAAAGAACCCTATAATTTCCTTGTCTGCGTAAACAACCTTGCTGACTCTGTTTCTTATCGATACTGAGTCTCACGAACAAAAGTTTTAAACCTTCTATTTTGTTAAGGCTTGCATTCAGGCCTTTTTTAGGTGTGTTTGATTAAGGCTTTCAAGCCTTTTGACTTTTTAAAAGAAATACGTTTCAAATACGTTTCAAGCCACTTTATGGGCCCCCCTCCTTTTTATTTTTATTTTACTTTTATTGCTTTTCCCTTTTTATTTTGTTTGACTTAACTAATAACTAATGATATCCACTTTTAATAATTAGTAATATTAAAATTATTAATATTACCATAATTATATAACCAATTATTTATAAATATAGAAGTAACTCAAAAATCAATCACAAGGGTTTTTAATCAGTGATAAAAGTATAATTTAAGATTATAAAAATTAAATTCTATGTTTAGCGGGTCTTGAAACTTTTATAGATTTGAGGAGTGTTACAACATTCCCTCCTTAAAAACATTCGTCCTCGAATGTTGCTAGGGCCTTATTCTTAAGCTAACAATCATTCCTTAAGTCCTTGAACCTCTTAAGTTTTCTTGCATTACTCACTCTTCTAAGGGACTCAAAATATTTGCTAACTCCTTAAATTTTCAAAAATTTCGGCAGAGTTTCCCTTGTAAATTCGCGGAGCTTGTTTTAGTCCGTAAAGAGCCTTTTTCAACTTGTACACCTTATGCTCATTTCCAATTTTTATATAACCAGGAGGTTGCTCTACAAATACCTATTCTTCCAAGTGCCCATACGAAAATGCCGATTTGACATCTAATTGGAAAATAGGCCAAGAGTTCTGTGCCGCTAATACAATCACCAATCTGATTGTATCGTGTCTTGCAACTGGAGCAAATACTTCTGTGTAGTCAATTCCATATTCTTGTTTGTATCCTTTAGCCACTAAGCGTACCTAATACTTGTCAACTTCACCATCTTCTTTCAGCTTTGTCTTGAATACCCACTTCACACCAATAGTTTTGTGCCCTTTTGGAAGATCTGATAGATCCCAGGTGCCATTTCTTTCAATGGCATCAATTTCGTCATCCATAGCTTTCCTCCATTTCTCCTCTTTGATAGCATTTTCAAAAGTTGTAGGATCACTATCTGCAAACAATGCAAAGTAGGAAAAATCATCTTCATTTACATCAATTCCTGTTACCTCATAATCTATCATCCACGCGGGCCTTTTGCGAGCACGATGAAGAGACTAATCTGATGCATCAATTTCTTCCAAAGTTGAGGGTGAAATTTCAGCAGCTGCTGGATTAGAATTTTCGGAATTTTCGGGTATTGTTGCTACTTCTTCATACCACAACTACACCAACAACAACCAAATACCATAACAAGCCATTCTTAGGCACCATACACAGTTCATAAATTAAATACTCACACTCCGGCAAGGAGGTACCACAATAACCAACAAGAGTCTAAAGCACAACACTTTAGCAAAAGTAAATCACTTTAAGGAGTTAAATGTACTCTGGCATGGCACTAAATTATTAAATAACTAAACATGCTCTGACAAAAACTAAATTACTTCAACAACTAAGTATAATCTAGCAAGGACATAAATATATGCTAACTTGTATTTAATAAATAAAATATAAATGTCAATCCAAACCTAAGTTCACATACCTTTTTTCTCAAATAAATATGGATATTTCTTCCTCATATATTCCTCAACATCCTACGTAGCCTTTTTCGAATCATGATTACTCCACAAAAATTTTACCGATACTAAATCTTTTTTTCTCAACTTTCTTACTTGCCTATCGAGAATTTCTATAGGTACCTCTTCATAAATCAAGCCTTCTTTAATTTATATGATATCGGCAAGTATTATATGCGACTCATCATGAATGTACTTTCTACGCATAGACACATGAAAGACAGGATGAACAGAGGAAAACTCAACGTGTAGCGCTAACTTATAAGCCACGTTTCCTTTCTATTCTAGAATTTCATAAGGTCCGATAAATCTAGGGCTAAGTTTCCCTTTCTTACCAAACCTCATAACTCCTTTCACTGGTGAAACTTTCAAAAACACCTTATCACCAACCATGAACTCTAACTCACGATGCCTCTTGTCAGAATAAGACTTCTGACGACTCTAAGCCACTTTAAGTCTTTCTCTAATTAGCTGATGCCTCACAAACAAACTCTAGACCAATTAACGGCACCTCTCCTAGTAAGGTTGTATTATGGTCCGATCCCGGGCACAAATGGGCTAAATGGGCCGGGCCAAACAGTCTCGGGCTCTGGCGGGCAGGGCTCAAGTGGTCCCGGGCCAAACGTTCCGGGACTTAACGGTCCTAGAGGGTGGAACCGGCCCACTGTGGGCCTAAGCCCCACATGGTCCGGGGCTAAATGGGTCGGGCCCATGGGCCTAAGTGTTTCGGGCTATTTTTTTTATTTAAGGCAATTTCTTGTAAATTATATTATATAATTGTTATTTAAATATTCTAATTCAAATTTAAACACAAAACAATTACAAAGAAATATTCAAGGAAATGCCTTATAATTTTTATTATTACGACATTAACAAAAAATGGCAATATCTTTCTTAGTCTTACTCCCCCAATGGAATGAGCACAACAAGGTGCTAATACCACCATTAAAAGGAAAAAAACTAATGAATATGTGCCAAAACACAAGTTACATATTAGTCTATGTATTATCTCTAACAAATTTCATAAATCCTTCAAGGTTCGGAGGAATTTCCGTTGGTGGTGGCGGAAAAGAAGCTTGTTCATCACCGCTTCCTGGTGAAGCAGCAACCTCTGAAAGTTCTGCTAGCAGTTCTTCATAAAATTCGTCTATCTCCGGTTGTGATTCAGCAAGTCCAAGTTTCTTCTTTCCGAACGGATCCAATCTCTGAAAAGTACTGATTTTTCCAAGCTCTCCCTCATAGACGCTCTATGATCACCGATTTAAAGTCTCGATTGACTGAAAGCGCTCTCTGATGCCACTGTTAAAGCTTGAATACTTAAAATATCTCGAGTCATCCTTAAAAGAACCGGATAGTATTTTTCTTTGTCCTTCCACCATTCCAAAACGTCAAAGGAGCCGTCGGGATTCTCTGATTCAAGTCCCTGTGACAAATAAACTTGAAGTTCATTTAGTTGTGAACTATCACCAATATTATCACCTTGACAACCCCTGAACTCCGTCCAAAAACTAAGTGCTTTTAGGCCCACAGTTCTTTTAGATGATTGTGAACTAGACGGAGTAGGAGTTGGAACATTTGGTCTAGCATGATCTAAGGTAAGTTGATAAGCATTATAAATTGTTTGAGCATTTATTTAATTGAGGCCTTTGCATCTGCAATTGTAGCAAATTCCTCATCTGAAAGTGATAAAACCTTATAAATATTTGTATACCAAAAGTGAGGGCATCTTAATTTCATGGTAAGATTTAACATGGCAGCAACACCTAAAATAGGGGAATAGGGAAAAAATATTTTTTAAACTTATCTTTCATAGAATTAATAGCAAGTTGATAAATTACCCCACCCTCTGAAAATTGAGTAAACAAATATGTAAGTGCTGCAATATAAACTAAACAGTTAGAAATAGTAGGATAATATTGTCCAAATAATTCATTTGTAGCAATATGAAATTGTTCTAAAAAGTCTACAAGCATTTTAACATTTGTCCAATTCTGATTTGTAAGGTGCTCATCATCATCATCATCATCATCATCATCTTCATCACTGTACGCATGTGATTTTTGCCATACATGAAGATAACTCCTAAAAATAAGTCTAAATAATTTTTATTTGTTTTTTTTTAGGAATTTTTTTCTTTTTCGGTTGCATTTCATGCATTTTAATATTTCAAAATCAAAATAATAAATACCAAAATACTTGGCATTTGCATTTAGAATTTAATTTTACATTTTAGGATTAATTAATAGTGAGTTACTTTTAGGAAAATGAAAATAACAAAAATGGTCCTTTTTGCATTTTTTAGTTTTAATCTGTTTAGTTTGCATTTAAAATAGGGAATTAGTGTAATTGGAAATTTGGAAGTATAATTTTATAATCAATTTGAGTTTTGGTTCTTAATTTAGCATTTAACAAACTCAGAAAATAAAGTACAAAATAACTAAATAAAATACAAAAAGAGAAAGATAAAAAGAAATTGGGAGTAAAAAAAAATGGGAAGAACCTTCCCCAAAATATTTCCCCCCCAAATCATTTCTCCCCACCTAAGACCTTCCCCCCAAAATATTTCCCCACCTAAAACCTTCCCCCCAAAATATTACCTCACATAACACCTTCTCCCCAAATAAAACTCCCTACACAAGAAACCCCCCTTCATATTAAAATTGTCACACCCACCCATCTATATAATACACTCACACATAGAAACAGGGAGGATAGTGAGCAACAACGGATAGAGGGGAGAAGGCAAAGAAATTTTCCATACAAATGCACTGTAATTTCCACTTCAAAATGAGAATTAACTCAAGAATACTTTGAAGGGAAAAAATCAAACCATAGCTTCTGAAGCAGGTCCCCACTGTGGCTCCACCTATTTCGTCGTCAATCACCAAAACCAAATTCACCACCGTCGTCCTTTTGCCGGAACTGATTCACTCACGTACGATTCCAGACGGAGTCGATTTGGCGTCTTAGTCGAGCTGAGTTTCAGTCCAAGTTCTCGCTCGTACTTGACAAGTTGTCGCGTTTTGGATCGCCGACGAGGTTCCGGTTTGTTAATTTCGGTGTGTCAGTCTGAGGATTGTTGCTTGGTTTAACCCGATTGATTTGCAATTTTCAGCTTTGAAGCAATAAAGGTCCGATTTTCTTAATCACTCTTATTGATACATTACATGTACTTGGTGTTTAATTTGAGTTTATTTTACACTTGTAGCCTAAAGTGACATGTTGTGCAATTGTTGGAATTATTCCTCTGTTTGTTGGAATTTTTGTCGATGGATATCTTATTTGTTCTTTGGAAATCATATCTAATGTATAGTCAACTGAATGTTGAAGTAATTGTAAGTAAACGGAATTTTCATTATACTTTACGTATTTTGAAACTACAATATATATTATTAGTAGTTGTTCTTCTCCATTTTGAAATGTTACGAGTTGTCTTAGAAATTGTGCTCAAAATTGTAGTAGAATTCCAAAAGTTGTCAAATGACAATATTAAAGGAGCAAATTTGGCTTCAAATGTTTAGTTTGAATGTTATAAATACGTGTTGCTTCCGGTCAAGTATATTGATTAATCCTCAATGTATTTTCAACCTCTTAAAAACTAAAGGTGATAATTTAGTTAGTTTTATTATTAATGTTAGTGCTAAGATCTGTTGCTCCCAGTCACGTGAGCTTTGTTTTTATCTAAGGTTATTAATGTGTTTGGTTGATGATAATCCTTCGCCGTATTTAACTCCTTCATTCTTGTCATTCACTGTTTGTTCGCTCCCTTATGGCTAGGAAGATGAAGAACATATGAACATCGTAGCCTGCTTTAGGCGCGATTAATTTTAAATTATTGTGGTCATGGGTACGGTTCCCGTGGCATGGTCATGATACGTAAATCTCAATCGAGGCGTGCCATTAGTTGAATTTCCATGGCCCTCGCAAATTTGGAAGTGCGTATCTGCTTTAGGAGCGCTATTAAAAATTATTTTCTTAAATTCGGGTGCGCATTGATGCGATCCATATCCAAATCTCGATGAAGTCGAAATGTGTTGACAATCACGGGCGCATTGATTGCGACGGGGTTCGAAACGCGTTTTCACGACATCATAATTCTTATAAAATAAATAATGATAGAAAAGAGGTTCACAAATTAAGACAAGCCTCACCGAACAAAAATAAATAAATGTGGGGCCCTTAATAAATGGTTATTAAAAATGATTAGAATTTGGGAGGGCCATTTAGCGAACTTCACGGCCTTCCCCAAAATAATATTACGTTAGAATCTTTAGGCGCGATTTTAATTAAATTACCTTCTTAAACTCGGGTGCGCATTGATGCGACCCAAATCCAAATCTCGACGAAGTCGAAATGTGTTGACAACCACGGGTGCATTGATTGCGACGCGGTTCGAAACGCGTTTTCACGTCGTCGCAACTCTTTTAAAATAAATAATGATAAAAAGCGGTTTACGAATAAAAGGCACATAAGCTAGCATGTATTAAAATTAGATAAAATCAAATACAATAGTTGAGCGACCGTGCTAGAACCACGGAACCCGGGAATGCCTAACACTTTCTCCCGAGTTAACAGAATTCCTTACTCGGATTTCTGGTTCGCAGATTGTAACAGAGTCATATTTTTCCTCGGTTCGGGATTCAACCGGTGACTTGGGACACCATTAATCTCCCAAGTGGCGACTCTGAATTCTTAATAATTAAATCCCGTTCTAATTGTCCTTTAATTGTAAAAATTCCTTTACGCCCTTGCGGGAGTAGTGAAAAAGGAGGTGTGACAGCTCTGGCGACTCTACTGGGGATCGAACCCAGAATCTCTGGTTCAGGGTTCAGAATTCGAGCTTAGATAAATTGTTGTATTTTGTTGTATCTGATTTTCCTACATGTTTTCTGCTGAATGTGTTAAATGTTACCACTTCAATATTATCTGAACTGTATATAAACTGTGCCGACACCCTTCTCTCTTCACCTCTGGGGATGTGCTTACTGGTTGAGACTCCCTATTATGTTAGTGTCATACCTTGAAATAAGAAAGAGGCCGGACAAGTTACTAAGCCGGATGGCCTTTTGGTTCCCGGAAAGTTGGCCCCTCCTCGACTCGAGTCGTCCGCTCGGATACACAGTCTAGAACACCGACCCAGGTTTTGAATATAGAATAACGTGACTTCATGCGGGATTCCTAGTAGGAACGATTATTTGCATCATGCTGCATTTGACTTAGGGGACTCAACACAGGGGTTGGGTCCGTCTAGGACTAGCAACCTGAAATGAAAGAACCATCCTGATGCATCCTACTTGCTCTGTACATATATTTGTTTCGAACCTGCATGTTGACCGGTTTCTAAATCTCGGGAATGTTGAAAAATAAAAAATAAAAAAGAAAAATAACAGAAAAACCAAGTACTGTCGAAACTCTACCAAAATTTTGAGAAAACGAAAAAAGAAGAAAATAGGAAAAAAGAGTCTTTTATTTTCGGACAATTGTTTGTTGAAAAAGAAAATGGAAAAGAGTCTTTATTTTAGTTTGGAAAAATAGGTTGTTTTATTGTTTGTTGAAAATAAAAAAAATAAAAAAGTCGTTATTTTGTCTTGTTTTCAAAAATAGAAATGGAAAATAGTTTGTCTTGCCATGAAAAATGAAAATCAAAAAGAGTCTTGTTTTAAAATGGTTCGGTTAATTCGCCCGAACTACGCATGGTTTGATTCTCACAGGGCGTGAGATACGTAGGCAACCCTCATCGGGTCCAACCTCCCCTTTACAAAAATAGCCCAAAAAATATCAAAATTTTAATTTTTGTCATAAATAAACCAGGTGATGTCGTTTTTGTCAAAAATAGCCACATGTTCCCAAACGGGGCGCCGGAAGGTTGACTTTGCGCAAACAGCCACCTTTGGTCATATTTTGATTCTAACCCTCACAGCCTTAAACTCTTCGTCCCCGAGGCGCTGGAAGGCTGTGTTTGCAATACCGGGTCGTTTAATTTAATTTGGAAAAACAAGAAAAAGAGTGAGTGGTCAAGTGAATACCGTTCAGATTTTGGGTCAAAATTGGCATATAGGGGAAGGAATCTGTCATATTTTGGGGTTTGTATTTCTTTTGATTAGAGTATATGGGTCATTTGATTTTCGAGTCTGTATTTCATCATTAAGTTGGTCAGTTTTGTTGTTATTATGAAAATGGAAAATTCCAAAAAATGTGTTATTGTCGTTTACCTTTTATTTGCAAGAACTACGCACGGTCTGATTCATGAGGGGTCATGATACGTAGGCAATCTCCATAAGATTCGACCGCAACCAAAAAAAATGAATGAAAAATGGAAAAGAAGAATTGAATAAAAAAATGGAAAAGATGTTGTTAATAATGAGGACCGACTCAATCCAATTTAACATGTTTTGTTTTGAATTGTGAAGAAAGTTGAGGTGGTTGGTTTGTGGTAAGCTGGAAACACAAGATCTGAGGAAAAATGATAACTGACATCGAAACTCTTAAGAGTGCTCAAGAGACTCAGGGTCAGAGGGTTCAACAAGGGTCTACTGTGGTTGAGGAAAATAGAACACTGAAACAACAAATGACTAAAATGTGCCAAGCCTGGGCCAATGTCCAAGGACAGCCTTGTCACGAGTCACAATTTGCTACACAGCAAGAACAGTACCACTATCCCGAGTATCACTCGTACTCATTTGAGCTTCCTTTAAACATCGAGAAGCCTGCCCGAAAGAGAGTACAGGAAGAAATAACCCAAAGAGTGAAAAGGTTAGAACAACGGTTGAAAAAACGCAAGCAATGGCAGGTCAAAAGAGCGTTGCCTTCAGAGATCTATGCATGTTCCCCGATGTCCACTTGCCGCCTGGTTTCAAGGTTCCCAAATTTGAAAGGTACAATGGACATGGAGACCCCAAAAAGGTATTGCAATCAATTGAGAGGTGTGGGAAGAAATGAAGAATTACTTATAGCTTATTTTGGGGAAAGCCTCTCGGGAGTAGCATCTGAATGGTTTTTGGATCAAGATACATCTTGCTGGTACGTCTGGGATGACATGGCACGGGCCTTTGTCAAACAGTTTCAATACAACATCGACATCGCCCCAGACCACATTTCCCTTTCTAACCTAAAAAAGAAACCAACTGAAAGTTTCAAGGAATATGCCATCAAATGGAGAGAGCACGCAGCTAGAGCTAAGCCACCCATGGATGACCACGAGTTAATCACTGTGTTTCTACAGGCTCAAGAGCCAGATTATTTTCAATACATGACATCTGCATTGGGTAAATCCTTCCCGGAAGCAATCAAAATGGGAGAAATGGTGGAGAACGGTCTTAAGACATGTAGAATTATAAGTCAAACAACTCCAAAGCTGCAGCTCAAGTTGTCCAAATTGAATCTGGTAACACGAATGAGGGGGATGTAGAAATCATGGTGACATCAGGGTCGAGAAGAGGTCCTAGGAGAACATCCCGAAGGTATGTGCAGCCTCATCAAGTTTTCCATGACCCCCTTAAGCATTACTATCCACCTCCGAACCCCCCATACTCTGTTGATCCTTCCCAGTATATTGCCCAGCCATCAAATCACCCAAGAAAGCGAGCACGAGTATCACAAAATCTCCACCCGCCTCCGTAAAATTTTCAAGTACCTTATAACCCACATCCAAGCCAGGGGTATAGAAAGAAACAAAAGCTAAAAGATAGTTTTACACCAATAGGAGAGTCATATGCAAGCTTATTTGAGAAGTTAAAACAACATGGCATGATTGCACCCATTCCTCCAAATCAGGTGGACCGACGTGCGAGAAGATTTGACTCATCTAAAAGGTGTGAATACCACTCCAATGCTCTGGGGCACAATGTGGAAAATTATCGGGATTTGAAAAGAGAAATAGAAACGGTGATCCGGGAAAATTTGATTCAAGACAGTGGCACTCAGAATATCATGCTGCATCCCTTACATGAGGAGGCACACTTGGTGGGGATGATGTCCGGTGACATAGGGTATGAGAATCCTCGTGGGAACTTGTTGACTGAAGTTGAAGATACTGACGCAGATAGTGGTCAATGCAATATGGATGCAAAGCTTAGTGGCTAGGATGTCGTGCTTGGTAATTGAAAAGACGCTCCATTCCCAAGTCAGTCGGGGAGGAGCTTTGGTGGTCCATTTTGCTGTCATTTCTGTTGTCCGGGTTATTTGCAGGGTTGTAATCCGGATATTGTCTTGTGATCAAACCCTCTTATCCTTTCATTTTTGTCTAGCTTGTTTAGTCGTAGTGGTTCGTTTAAGTGTTGTGCATGGATGTTTCAGGTTCATTCTAGGGTTGTACTCCAATTTGTTTGCTTGTTTTGTTATTCGAGTTATTTCATCGTTGTCTAAATGCAAAATTCCGGTCTTTTGTTACTTCCAATCATTGTTCTTCATTTAGTTCTTTTCTATCCTTTTGTTTTGTCTTTTGTCTAATGCTGGTTCTAGTGCCATGACATGCATGCATAATTCTCAGTCGGATCTTTAAAAGCTATGTTAGTCGGGAAGCAAGGAAACCATTTTTGAAAACGATAAAGGCACTTGAGGGAATAAGAATAGATTGGGACGTTTTGAGATTGTTTGACGCCCGAACCATGTGAAACTGGGGCAGATGGAACATAAAGAAACCCTAAAGGCAAGTTTGCCAAATTGACAGGGGGTTGTTCGTGGTAATGAGAGTGAGGGTGTTGTCCAATGCGGCTTGGTAATTAACAGATGTAAAAGGAGAATGTGTGGATATGGTTATCAAGTCTAGTACAATTAAGAGATGATACAAATGTTTTCCTGGGTCTGTTTAATTGTGTAGTTTGCACTTGGTATGTTTTGAAGATTGGAATGACGAAGGCATTTTGTTTTGCTATCTAAACACCTTATCCTTCGTTACCCCTCTGAGCTTTGTTTATTTTCTTTCATACCCCTCTTTCGGAATCAGTAGCAAAGATCAGAAACACAAGCGTGAAAGATAAGCAAAGGAAAAGAAGAAAAAAAGAATGAAAAGGGAGAGAAGAAAAATGAAATTGAAAAAAAGAAGAGAAAAGAAAAAAAAAGAGAAAAAAAGGAAAAAGAAGAAGAAAAACAACAAAACAACAAAAGAGGAAAAGGAAGAAAGAAAAGAAAAGAAAAGAGAAAGAGAAGAGAAAAATCACAACAATAGAGCAATTCCTATGTTGTGAACTACGTTTGACTTGATCCCGAAAGGGTACGTAGGCAGCCTCTCCGAGGTTCAGTCATACCAAAACAAAAATCCAAAAGTCCCCAAGCAAGAAACTGGGGCAGAAATTGTGGTTGTTGTGAGAAGTTGGATTCCGAAAGTTGTAATTTTAACCCATTTTGAAATTGTTTTGAGCCTTTTATACCCTTTCTTTCTAACCCATCCAAAAGCCTACATTACGGTCCAAAGAAAGACCTTCTGATCAGTCTTTGAGAAATGCCAAGTCAAGCAGGTAAGGAAATTCCTGTCAGGGGCAACACTCCGGTCCAAACAATGAAAATGAAAATGAGAGAATCTTATTGATGAAAATCCTCATGGGTATCGCAAGGTGATGAAAGCTGAGAAAAATAAAAAATGAGAGTCTTATTGGCGAAAACCTTCACGGGCACCTTGAGGCGATAGTAAGTTGAGAGAAAGAACGAAATGAGAGAGGTTTGATGGTGAAAACCCTTTGGGGCACTACAAGCCGAATAAGGAATGCGAATCAAATTGGATAAGCGGAGCAATGAAACCCAGTTTCACGGCAAAAAGGAACAACAAGAGATGAACATCAGATTTGCTTAACAGAATAGGTCGCAGGTGCATGTCAAGGTCATTAGAGTCGGTATCCACATCCGATAGGTTTCTACTGTGTAGTTTTCTTGTTAGGAACTCTTTCTATTGTCCTTTACTCTGTTCCTTTTGTTTTGTTTATTTCCCCTTTCTAAGTCTTTTGGTCGTAACAAGTGAGAAATGACTTCAAAATTTTCCACCAACTTTCCAATTGCACAAAATGGCGTCACAAGTCAGGAAAAATAACAAGAGCACTGAGCTGGTAATAATCAACATACTTTGGGATCCTTATGAAACACAAAGTTTGGTAGATGTCGGTTCAAGAATAATGCAACAGATAGAGGGTATTGGGATTGAACGGGGAAAAATGATATTTCAGTGACACATATGACGGGGAAAGTGGTTAATCAGTAAACATGCAAGACCTTCAAGAAGAATCAGTTGTCACAGAAAACATATGGGTCAGATAAGAAGACTAGAAGTAATAATTGAGAGATAGTCGTCAAGAAGGGCGGAAGTTATCAGCCAAGTTTCAAAGATGGTCGGACAACGCAAAGCATGGAAAGGAGAAAAGGAAAGTCATCCCAGCGGGAGTACCACAACCAACCACCGCACTTTTAAACTGACAGAATTTTCTTTGATTTGAAACAGGGGCATGGAAATATTATTGATGGCAGAAAGATATGCTACAGGAGGATTATCAAACTGGGGCAGAAAATTTTCTGTCGTGTTAAAATTTTCTTGAAGTCGGGTACCCATCTGAAGAACATGAAGGTCAATACAAGTGTTTTTAAAAAAGAGAAAAAGAGAGGGAAATAGTTTTCAGGAAAGAAACACCAGTTCTAAGAAAAGTAATTTTTGGAGGAATGAAACACTAGGTTTTAGGGAAGTGGTTTTTTTTGAAGGAGGACAACACCAGTTTTTAGGGAAGCAGTTCAGAAGGAAGATAATTCAAGTTAGTGGGTAGGTAAAACAAATTTCAAAGAAAAATGGTTAAAAGATAAAAATCTTAGTCTGTTGAATTTTTCACCTAAGAATAAGAAATCTTAGTCTGTTGAATCTTCACCTAAGATAAAGAAATCTTAGTCTGTTGAATCTTTCATCTAAGATAAAAATCTTAGTCTGATGAATCTTTCACCTAAGATAAAGACAGAAGTTGGAAAAATGAAAGGAAGGCAAAATTTGAGGAGAAAGAAAGGAAGGCATAATTTAAAGAAGGGGAAGGTAGAAGTCAAAAAAAAAAGGAAGGCATAATTTGGGAACAAGAAAGGAAGGCAGAATTTGAAAATAATGGAAGTTGGAATTTGGAAAATTAAGAAAGTCGGGATCACAAAAATGGACCTAGTCTGATGAATTATCTCCTAGAGTCAAAATCGCAGTCCGATGAATCTTCTTCCTGAGATCACACAAAAATGGACCTAGTCTGATGAATTATCTCCTAGAGTCACAATTTTAGTCTGTTGAATCTTTCTCCTAAGATGAAAATCTTAATCTGATGAATTTTTCACCTAAGGTAAAGATAAAAATCTTAGTCTGTTGAATCTTTTTCCTAAGATGAAAATCTTAGTCTGATGAATTTTTCACCTAAGATAAAGATAAAAATCTTAGTCTGTTGAATCTTTCTCCTAAGATAAAAATCTTAGTCTGATGAATTTTTCACCTAAGATAAAGACAAAAATCCTAGTCTGTTGAATCTTTCTCCTAAGACAAAAATCTTAGTCTGATGAATTTTTCACCTAAGATAAAAGATAAAAATCTTAGTCTGTTGAATCTTTCTCCTAAGATGGAAAGCTTAGTCTGATGAATTTTTCACCTAAGATAAAGATAAATCTTAGTTAGTCGAATCTTTCACTAAGATGAAAATCTTAGTCTGATGAATTTTTCACCTAAGATAAGTTTTAAATTTTAAGATACATTGCAGTCTTTAAATTTTTAAAAGTTGCATTTCCATCTTATCACAATTCAAGTTTTAGTTCTTATTAGTATGTGGTAGCAAACAACCAGTTTTCCAAACTGGGGCAGAAAGTTTTCTTTGTTTTGTCTATTTTTGTGAAGTCAGGAGCCCGCCTGGATAATAGAGGAATACATTCAATTTCAAATTCAGTAATCAGGAGCCCGCCTGAAGAACAGAGGTGATACAATTCAAATTTTAGTTTTCAATCGATTTTTTTTCTTTTGAAGTCAGGAGCCCGCCTGAAGAACAGAGGCATACAATTCAAGTTTCGGAAGTCAGGAGCCCGCCTGTATAACAGAGGTATTTCAAGTCAGAAAACTTTCTGCCCCAGTTTGGAAACTGGGTACATGTTACTGGATATTAATAAGAATTTGAGTAAAACTCATAGATAGGAATCTTATAACTCGTAGCTGATAGGCTTAGTTAGTCTTTTTCAATTTTGACTTTGATATAATAACGGGACAGCGGACCGGAGCCTCGGACGGAACCTCGACTCTCAACCTCGGTACTCCATCACCTCGTTCACTTCTGAACTACACCTGACCCGATTCCTTTATAGCCAAGGATATGTAGGCAACCTTTGAAGCAAGGTTCGGTCAGACAGTTTTTCAAAAAATGCTTCTAATGGAGTTTCAAACGGGCAAAAATCCCTCACAGTGCTTACTTTATCTTTGCCCGAAAATTCTTCGTGTTTCCGAGCAAAGAGGGGCAGCTGTAAGCATGTGATTTTTGCCCTACATGAATATAACTCCTAAAAATAAGTCTAAATAATTTTTATTTGATTTTTTTTTTAGGAATTTTTTTCTTTTTCAGTTGCATTTCATGCATTTTAATATTTCAAAATCAAAATAATAAATACCAAAATACTTGGCATTTGCATTTAGAATTTAATTTTATATTTTAGGATTAATTAATAGTGAGTTACTTTTAGGAAAAAGAAAATAACAAAAATGATCCTTTTTGCATTTTTTAGTTTTAATCTGTTTAGTTTGCATTTAAAATAGGGAATTAGTGTAATTGGAAATTTGGAAGTATAATTTTAGAATCAATTTGAGTTTTGGTTCTTAATTTAGCATTTAATAAAATCAGAAAATAAAGTACAAAATAACTAAATAAAATACAAAAAGAGGAAGATAAAAAGAAATTGGGAGTAAAAAAAAATGGGAAGAACCTTCCCCAAAATATTCCCCCCCCCCCAAATCATTTCTCCCCACCTAAGACCTTCCCCCCAAAATATTTCCCCACCTAAAACCTTCCCCCCAAAATATTACCTCACATAACACCTTCTCCCCAAATAAAACTCCCTACACAAGAAACCCCCCTTCATATTAAAATTGTCACACCCACCCATCTATATAATACACACACACATAGAAACAGGGAGGATAGTGAGCAACAACGGATAGAGGGGAGAAGGCAAAGAAATTTTTCATACAAATGCACTGTAATTTCCACTTCAAAATAAGAATTAACTCAAGAATACTTTGAAGGGAAAAGATCAAACCATAGCTTCTGAAGCAGGTCCCCACTGTGGCTCCACCTATTTCGTCGTCAATCACCAAAACCAAATTCACTACCGTCGTCCTTTTGCCGAAACTGATTCACTCACGTACGACACCAGACGGAGTCGATTTGGCGTCTTAGTCGAGCTGAGTTTCAGTCCAACTTCTCGCTCGAACTTGACAAGTTGTCGCGTTTTGGATCGCCGACGAGGTTCCGGTTTGTTAATTTCGGTGTGTCAGTCTCAGGATTGTTGCTTGGTTTAACCCGATTGATTTGCAATTTTCAGCTTTGAAGCAATAAAGGTCCGATTTTCTTAATCACTCTTATTGATACATTACATGTACTTGGTGTTTAATTTGAGTTTATTTTACACTTGTAGCCTAAAGTGACATGTTGTGCAATTGTTGGAATTATTCATCTGTTTGTTGGAATTTTTGTCGATGGATATCTTATTTGTTCTTTGGAAATCATATCTAATGTACAGTAAACTGAATGTTGAAGTAATTATAAGTAAACGGAATTTTCATTACACTTTACGTATTTTGAAACTACAATATATATTATTAGTTGTTGTTCTTCTCCATTTTGAAATGTTACGAGTTGTCTTAGAAATTGTGCTCAAAATTGTAGTAGAATTTCAAAAGTTGTCAAATGACAGTATTAAAGGAGCAAATTTGGCTTCAAATGTTTAGTTTGAATGTTATAAATACTTGTTGCTTCCGGTCAAGTATATTGATTAATCCTCAATGTATTTTCAATCTCTTAATAACTAAAGGTGATAATTTAGTTAGTTTTATTATTAATATTAGTGCTAAGATCTGTTGCTCCCAGTCACGTGAGCTTTGTTTTTATCTAAGGTTATTAATGTGTTTGGTTGATGATAATCCTTCGCCGTATTTAACTCCTTCATTCATGTCATTCACTGTTTGTCCGCTCCCTTATGGCTTAGGAGATGAAGAACATATGAACATCGTAGCCTGCTTTAGGCGCGATTAATTTTAAATTATTGTGGTCATGGGTACGGTTCCCGTGGCATGGTCATGATACGTAAATCTCAATCGAGGTGTGCCATTAGTTGAATTTCCATGGCCCTCGCAAATTTGGAAGTGCGTAGTTGCTTTAGGAGCGCTATTAAAAATTATTTTCTTAAATTCGGGTGCGCATTGATGCGACCCAAATCCAAATCTCGATGAAGTCGAAATGTGTTGACAATCACGGGCGATTGATTGCGACGGGGTTTGAAACGCGTTTTCACGACATCGTAATTCTTATAAAATAAATAATGATAGAAAAGAGGTTCACAAATTGAGACAAGCCTCACCGAACAAAAATAAATAAATGTGAGGCCTTCAATAAATGGTTATTAAAAATGATTAGAATTTGGGAGGGCCATTTAGCGAACTTCACGTCCTTCCCCAAAATAATATTACGTTAGAATCTTTAGGCGCGATTTTAATTAAATTAACTTTTTAAACTCGGGTGCGCATTGATGCGACCCAAATCCAAATCTCGACGAAGTCGAAATGTGCTGACAACCACGGGTGCATTAATTGTGACGCGGTTCGAAACGCGTTTTCACGTCGTCGCAATTCTTTTAAAATAAATAATGATAAAAAGTGGTTTACGAATAAAAGGCACACAAGCTAGCATGTATTAAAATTAGATAAAATCAAATACAATAGTTGAGCGACCGTGCTAGAACCACGGAACCCCGGGAATGCCTAACACCTTCTCCCGGGTTAACAGAATTCCTTACTCGGATTTCTGGTTCGCAGATTGTAACAGAGTCATATTTTTCCTCGGTTCGGGATTCAACCGGTGACTTGGGACACCATTAATCTCCCAAGTGGCGACTCTGAATTCTTAATAATTAAATCCCGTTCTAATTGTCCTTTAATTGGAAAAACTCCTTTACGCCCTTGCGGGAGTGGTGAAAAAGGAGGTGTGACAATCACCACCAACATGAGCATTAAACATTGCGTTTATTGGGTTTCTATATTCATATGCAACAACTAAACTTTCATACATGTAATTCCATCTAGTCAGACAAAGTTTAGGAACCTTTCTTTCTCTAAGGCCAAATTCGTCACATTTTTTAAAATATTCTCTAAGTCTACTTCTACGGTTTGAATAAAAAAAAGGAAATTAAGAGCCATTTTAACCTTTTCAATTTCAACATTTAATATTTTCATACCATCACCGACGATTAAATGGTAAGTATAATAAATACATCTAACATAGAAAATATTACTAAATCCAGGATTTAGTGTAGTTGTAAGCAAGCCTATAGCATTAGTGTTACTAGAAGCATTATCCATTGAACTGACATTATTTTATCTCTAATGCAAAAATATCTATAAATATCTATAACTGTGTTAGCAATAAACTTACCAGTGAGACGTGAATTAATTATTCTATAAGCAATAATGCGCTTTTGCATTTTCCATTCCTCATCAATCCAATGAGTGGAAACAGTAAGATAATCACAGTCATTACCACTTCTACCAATATCAGTAGTAATAGCAACGTAACAATTTATATGAGTAAATAAATAGAGCAAATATTGTTCATATTCATGTTTATATTTATAAATATCGCTCTTTACGATTGCGCGAGGTCATCCTTTATAAGTAGGATTAAAAACTCTTCTAATATAATGTACAAAGTGAAGGTTAGAAGGAAAACTATAGGCTAAGTACATAACAATAACCATTTTTGTCAATTCTTCACGATCTTTATTTGGATCGTAATATAAAATGCCATCGGTAACAATGTTAATTCCCGATTGAACTAGATTTGACCCGGTACTAGGGTTAGCCTGAGTACCTACACTTGTCCCCTCTTGCGCAGCTTTCATTTGAAGAAATCTAGCTTTATCTATAGGGTGTTTCTTTATGTGTCTAGTCAAAGTACCCGTACAGCTATGGTCTACAGTATATTTATGAGCCATCAAAGTCCCACATGATTTACACTTAGCCTTATTTTGATCTCTTAGTTGAGTAAAAAAGTGCCAAACAAGAGATGTTTCGCACCGTCTAGAAGGTGGTCTATTAAAAGTAGGGGTTACTACATGAGGGTCAGGCGGGGCATCATTTGGATTATTATCAGTTGGGTTAACAACAGGACTAGTAGGTGTATCATCTAAATCCGGTTGTGTTTCATCTAAATCATTTTCCTCATCATTTTCATCGATAGTTTGATTACCATAAAGATCATTCATATATTCATCATTTAATTGTTGATGTGGTGCAATATTATGGCAAAATTGACTATCGGTAAATTGAAAACAAGGGTTATCACTATCAAGAATAATAGGTGCAGGAGGACGAGTAGCAGGTCTGCGTCGGGGAGCCAGGGTAGGAGTTGTAGCTTGGCCACTAGATTCACCAATTTTAGATTTTTCCTTGCCACCAAACATTTTTTTCAAAGAAAAGGCCATATTAATTATAATTATACAAACCAAAACAAATAAACTATAATATTAAAACTTAAGAGTTGGAACGAGTTTACCGAATTGACGAACAACTTCTTGAAAATTGTATATTGTTGAAAACTTGAATACTTCAATTCACCAACTTCACAAATTTTCACAAATTACAATAATAAAGTAAGGAATTATAGAAGAAAATTAGAGAGAGATTGATGATTTTGTAAGTAAAAATGAAAGAATGAGGGGGTATTTATAGTTGAGAATAGGGGAAAAGTATAATTATAAAATATTTGGGGTTAAAACAAAGTTTGGGGGACAAATAGCTATTTTTTTAAAAAGACAAACGGCTAAATTGGCAGGCCAACGGCTAGTTTTTAAACTTTCAACTGTTGGCCAATTTTAAAAAAAAATAGAAAAATAGTCGTTGGGCCCGGTTGAACCAGCCCAGGCCCGCTAGCCGGTTTCGGGCTCGTGGTCTCTACGTGCAGGACCGGCCTATAGTGGGCTCCTAGGACCGCTTGGGAGCGGACTATATGGGCCAGCCCGTTTAGCCCAAAGTGTGGGCTCATGGTCCCGGGCTGGGCCCAGACCACAATACACCCTTATCTTCTGGTTCAAACCATCCTACTGGATACCTACATCTCCGCCCATACAATGCTTCCTAAAGAGCCAAACTAATGCTGGTATGATAGTTGTTATTGTAAGCAAATTCTATAAGTGGCAAGTGATCATCTCAATTACCTCCAAAATCTATAACACACGCATGCATCATATCTTTAAGAGTCTGAATGGTCCTTTCTGCCTGGCCATCGATCTGTGGATGGAAACCGGTACTTAAATTGACCTTAGTACCTAATCTTTTCTGAAATGCCTGCCAAAAATGCACTATGAACTGAGGGCCTCTATCAGATATGATTGAAACTAGAGTACCATGCAATCGGACTACTTCTTTGATGTACAACTGCGCATACTGCTCTGCGGAATCTGTCGTCTTTACTGGTAGGAAATACGCGGACTTTTGTCAGTCAATCTACAATAACCCAAATTGAATCATGTTTACGGTACGTGCAAGGTAGACCTGCTATGAAATCCATATTAATCATCTCCCACTTCCACTGTGGTATCTCTATATCTTGAGCTAGGCCACCAAGCCTCTGATGCTTGGCTTTGACTTGCTGGATATTTAAACATTTAGCCACATGATCTGCTACTTGTTTCTTCATGCCTTTCCACCAATATAACTCTTTCAGATCTAGATACATTTTGGGAGCACTTGGGTGGATAGAGTACCTCGAACTGTGAGCTTCCTCTATTATGGCCTTCCTAAGACCATCTACATCAAGCACACATAACCGATCATTCAACTTAAAAATTTAGTCACTTCCTAGAGTGAAAGCAGTGATTTCTTTGTTTCTGACTCCTTTTAATTTCATAAGTACGGATCTTCGTCTTGCTTAGCCTTAAGATGTGCAACAAGGGAGGATTGCGCTAGGGCATAAGTAGTTATACCTCCTTCTTCGATCTCATCCAATCTAATTCCATCATTTGCTAGTTTTTGAATTTCTCAACCCAAAGATCGCCTTTGTACTGCAAGATGGGCCAATAAACCCATTGACTTCCTACTAAGTGCATCTACTACCACATTAGCTTTGCCCGGGTGATAAAGGATATTTATGTCATAATCTTTCGATAGCTCGAGCCACCTTCTCTGTCTCAAATTTAATTCTTTTTTCTTGAAAATGTACTGGAGGCTTTTGTGATCTATAAACACTTCAAAATGCTTGCCATAAAGGTAGTGTCGCCATATTTTTAATGCAAACACCACTGCTGCAAGCTCCATATCGTGTGTGGGGTAGTTCTTTTCATGATTCTTTAACTGCCTGGAAGCATATGCAATAATTTTTCCATCTTGCATAAGAATACAACCAAGACCCACTCTGGAGGCATCACAATACACTGTGAACCCACCCAAACCTGTCGGCAAGGTTAACACAGGTGCAGTGGTCAACCTCTTTTTTAACTCTTGAAAACTCTGCTCACATACGTCTGACCATTGGAACTTAAATGCTTTTTGAGTCAACTTAGTTAATGGAGCTGCAAGTGAGGAAACCCACTCTACAAACCTCCTAAAGTATCCAGCTAACCCCAAGAAACTCCTGATTTCAGTTGGCGATGTCAGCCTAGGCCAGTTCTTGATTGTTTCTATCTTCTGAGGGTCTACTTTTATTCCTTCACTAGATACCACGTAGCCTAAGAATGCCACTGACTGCAATCAGAACTCACATTTTGAAAACTTGGCATAAAGCTCATTCTCCTTCAAGGTCTGCAAGGCTATTCTGAGGTGTTCTTCATGATCTTCCTTGCTCTTATAGTACACCAAAATATCGTCTATAAACATAATAATAAAGGTATCTAGGAATGGCTTGAATACTCTGTTCACGAGGTCCACGAATGCAGCTGGAGCATTTGTCAACCCGAAAGACATCACTAGAAATTCATAGTGCCCGTAGCGAGTTCGAAAGGCTATTTTAGATATATCTTCTTCCCTGATTCTCAACTGATGGTACCCCAACCTCAAGTCTATTTCTGAAAAGTACTTTGCACCCTGAAGTTTATCAAATAAATCATCAATTCTTGGAAGTGGGTACTTGTTCTTAATGGTAACTTTATTCAACTGCCGGTAGTCGACACACATTCTGACAGACCCATCTTTCTTCTTGACAAACACGATCGGGGCACCCCACGGTGAAACACTCGGCCTGATGAAGCCCTTGTTAAGGAGGTCTTTCAACTGTTCTCTCAACTCATTAAGTTCTACTAGAGCCATCCTATAAGGAGGTATAGATATGGGCTGAGTGTCTGGCATGAGATCAATGCCAAAGTCTATGATTCTTTTAGGAGGAAGTCTAGCAAGGTCATCTGGGAAAACTTCTAGAAATTCTCTAACAACTAGCATAGACTGAAGAGCTGGTGGTTCTGATTCTGGATTAATGATGTGAGCCAAATAGGCGAGACACCCCTTACCGATCATTCGTTGTGCCTTAAGGTAAGAAATAAACTTACCTACAAGTGATGCTGAACTACCCTTCCACTCTAAGACTTCTTCATTTGGAAATTGGAACCTGACTATCTTGGCATGACAATCTAACATGGCATAACAGGAAGATAACCAATTCATACCCATGATCACATCGAAATCCACCATTTCTAACTCTATGAGATCAGCTTTGGTGTTGCGACCTTGGACTGAAACTATACAGCCTCTATAGACTCTGGTGACTTTCACTGACTCGCCAACTGGAGTAGATACTAGGAATGGCTCACTAAGTTGTTCAGGTTCTAGTCCGAGGTTAATTGCAAAGTATGGAGTCACATATGAAAATGTTGAACCTGGATCCATTATGGCATAAGCATTATGTGAGCAGACTAAAAGTATACCTGTAATAACTTCTGCAGATGCCTCTGCACTCTGACGATCAAGTGTAGCAAACAAACGGGGTTGTCCCCCTCCCTGAGTAACTCGGTCTGCACCTCTGCCTGCTCCACGCCCGATCTGATTATGAGAACCACAAGCCTGTGGTGGTGCAACTGTAGTAGCTGAGGAACTAGAAGGATGAGTTGATCCACCACTGAAATTACGTCGTAACTTTAGGCAGTTGGCCTTTATATGACCAATGTCTCCGTAATGATAGCAACCATGAAACCCGAGCTTGTACTGACCTGAATGTTGACGCTTACATGTTCCACAAAGACCTTGTTGGTGTGAATGTTTCTCAGCCTAAATCTGGCTATGTGAGGATGATGTCCTAAAATTCTGATTTTGGCGAGACTGATTTCCATAACTCCGAGTACGTATGAAGGAAGACCCACCACCTGACTGATGACTAGACTGAACTGGTGCTAATGAATCCTTTTTAGAGGAATCCCTTCCACCTCTATTGGATGCACCATTAAACCTGCCCGCTGTCCGGGCTTTCTTGTTATGCTCTTTTTCTTCTCTCCTTTGTTGTCTGTCTTTTTCTAAGTGCTTGGCAAATGCCACAATAGAGGAGAAGGTTGTCATCCCTACTGTTGATAACCAATTTTTTCCTATATATTTTTATAGACATATATACTTTCAAAATAGCATATATAGGCGTATATAAGCATGCACAAGGTCTTTATAATTTTTCTATAATTTTAAAGGGTTTTAAATTGATTAATTTCTTCCTTTTTCACTTATAAAATTTCCAATAATTATCCTTCAAATTATTGTTGTGATAATTTAATCATCTAAATCCTATATTTATGCCAAAATATTGCTTAAATATTTTTTGTGCATTTTTTATAATTGCATTTATATTTTTAAAACTAATTTGCAATATAATTACAATATTAGCCCTATTAATATATAATTACATTTATATACATAAAATTGATCTTCTATATTTTTAAAATGTTAAATATCTATTTTAAATCATTTTAGTACTCAAAATTATTTTTAGAAATTATCTATTATTTATTATAAATTATATAGTGTTAAATTGGCTATTTAAAACTTAGCCAGATTATAATTTCAAATTTAGCCTCAATTAAACCTAATACCCCAGCCCAATTTCACATTAAACCACCTGACCCAGGCCCGAAACACATATACCCGACCCAGAGCCCATCAAATCATGGTCGTTGATCTGAAAGATCAACGCCCCATATTGATTCTTCCTTGTTAATTCCAAATGACCCCCTAACCCTAATCACTTTTCTATATTTGCCGCCCTAAAATCCTCTCTGTTCTCAAAACACTCTCAACCTAACCCTAGTTTTCAACCGCCGACTTTCCATCTTCGGTGACCTCTCATCGTCTCCCAAGCCTCCAATGGCTTCTTTAATGTCATGCTTGCCTTCTCTAAGGTCTTCAAGGGCACAAAGCCATGCCAACTTGCATCTAGAGTTCGTCACCTGCCAGTTCTTGGCTACTCCAGTGTGATTTCAAGAAAAATCATATTGTATTTGCAATGTTCCTTAGGTTTTCTAAGCATGTTCTTCATCTCTATATGGGTTTCTTTCGAAAACCTAATTTCTTTTCTACGCCTCCTAGATCTGTACAGATCTAGAACGATTTGAGTTTGTTTCTTTAATATTTTACACTGTCCTTGAGATTCTTTAAAAGAATCGTTGATTTCAAGTGTTTTTCACCTCCTTCTAAAACTAGGGTTTTCGTAACTTCCTTTTAAAACCTTATTTAACTGATTCTTTGTGTTTAAACTTCTATTTCTTGCATATTTTGACTGATTCTATGATTTTACTAAATCTTCAACTCGCCTATGTTGAACGCCCTAATTTTAGGGTTCTTCATTTGGTTTTTGTGACTGACCGGTTCTCGTTTGAGTTTCTGTGACTATTTAGACTCGAATATGTTTCTACTGAGTTTCTTAGCCTGACTTACATCAATTCTATGTGCTTGTGTTCATCTTAACTGTTCATGACTTGCCTCTTTCTATCAGTGCTATGTAACCTTCATGTTTGTTAGAGTTGTATGTCGACCTTTTACTATCCATGTCTTACTTTATTTATATACTAAACACTGACTCATGACTTTTTCCTTGATTGATTCTGGATCCCCTGTTTTCTTGGATTGATTGGAAGACTTTCTTTTAAACCTTCAAATCCTACCCTTTCTATCCAATTTGATTGATTTGCTTACCTTGTCTGCATTGGTACTTGATTCTTACTGACTAACTCCTTAATTAGAATTTTTCTAAACTTAGCCCTAATTGTTTACCCTATACTTACTGTATTTGAAATCTTTCCTTATTGGTCGTGCATTGATTTATTTCCTTATTTGTTATTCAACTCCTTAATTGAAGGGAAGTACTTATATTGATTTGATTCTGATTAGTACATGGTTCCATAATTATTGCTGAACTTTGATTCTTGCCTTATTTTCTACCTATTTTCAAAATATAAATACCCTGCTCTTTCATTAACGACACAAATATTTTTTGGTTCAAAAACTCTCTCTCACACTTAAAGCTTTATGCTTTCTTTCTTTGTTACTTGCTACCATTCTGAATTAGGTGGCTGTAAGCCAAGGCTAATTATTGTGCTCCCCTATTCTTCACTTTGTGTTCACTATCTCTATATTGGTATGCTCTGATTTCAATTCAAGCCCCAAAAATAATATGTTTCTTTAACTACTTTAGTACATCATGTTCCTGATTTGTTTCTACCTATGGTTTTGCTGTTTAACATGTAATTAATCTCTTTGCTTCATCTAATTATGCTAGCCATGTCTTACCTCTTCAGGGCCAGCATGCTCTCATGAACTAAGTAACTTGACTCTACTTTGTTTAATGCTTGTGTACTGTTGCCTAGTTCTAGTGTGCATTTATTAGGCTATTGCCCCAAGTTGTTTTAATATTATGCTCAACCATGTTTAGTATAAAATCCTATACTCTGTTATCTCCCAACTCCCATGAATCTCCCTAAAGCATCTCTAGTTCTATAACTGTGTTATAATTAACACTCCTGAATCTATGTCTTACTACCTGCACCAAGCACAAGAGACTTCTGCTTGTTATGTGTTCATCATACTTGCTCTATTTGTCCCCAACCCCCAATTGACCCTGTGTGGAGATTTATTCCCTGAGTGTTTGCTGAACTTGTTTGACTGACCTGCTATTTGTTTACATGACTGTTCTCAAAAGCTGTTTTACTAAGCAACCCTCTTATTTAAAAAACTACTTCAACTATGTCTTTTTTATACTGCTTTCCTGCTAAAACCTTTTCAAACTATGTCAAGCACTCACACTCTACTCCTAAGTCTCTAGGTTCTGCTCCCTCCAGCATGTGTACTACCTTGGGATCCTTCTGAGATCCCTCTGAACTCTGTCACACGGAGGCTGGCCCTTCCACACTGCACTTACTCAATTTGGTTACAAAGTCTAGGTGTGAGCACTTCCCGGGATTCTTGAGATCCTTAGGGAACTCTGACGCACCTAGACAATGATATTATCTATGAAATTGGCTTTTGAGGCTATTGGAGGTTTTGGAAATCACTTGGGCCTGCTTCAGGCTCCCTATAGTGTAACTTCTTCTTTTTCTTTATCTATGTAATTCATTCATCTGGTTCGTAATAATTTGTAAACGAATATTGGGGCGATTAGTGAAAAGTGGTGGGTAGTTACATATTTGTAGGGTAATATGGGTAGAAACCATGCCTATAGGATCTTATATTTGCTATGTCTCCCCTACCATGTTAGAAACCATGCCTATAGGATTTTATATATTTGCTATATCTGCCCTACCATATTAGAAACCATGCCTATAGAATCATTTAATATAATTGTTATGTTTGCCTCACCATGCTAGAAATCCTGCCTATAGGGTTTAAATGGTTCCAAATAATAGAAATCATGTCCATAGATTTAAAAATCAAATTCACAAATAGATATCATACTTAAGCATGTGATCAAGTTCAAGTTTCTGTTCCAATGGGTATTTACATTTATTTCCACTAGAAATCATGCATATAAGTTTCTAACGTCAGCTTTTAACGACAAGATAGCATGCTTATAGGGAACAACATAGAAATTCTGCCTATAGATCTAAAATCAGTTTAGTTTAAATAAGCCAGTCCAATTCATGTTAGTTTACTTCGAAACTGGTCTATTCAGTGGTTTGCTTTCCTTAAATGAATCCTTTCAAGAACTGCCCTAATTTACTGTTAGAAAGCATGCCTATAGGAAGTCAAGAGTCCATTTTAAAATCTGCTCGTTGTTTTACTATATCAACGTAGCTATCATATTTTAGGACATCATTGTTCTGCATTTAGGCAAGCCTATAGGGCGATTTTTAAATTCTGCAAACTGTATTTCTACTACTCAAAGTTGTTCAGATTTAACAGGTTAAAATCAGTAGGCAAACTGATTAGGGCCTTACTATAGAGTTTATAAAAACAAGATTGCATGTTTCTGTGCATTGAAATCCACTTAGACGTCCCGTTTAGGCCTTTCTCTAAATAAAAAACCGATCTTGTTTATGTTTGAGATGTGTTGCCTATGTATATTACTTGTGAAGGTAAACTTGGGCCTTTTAACTGTCTCTTTCTGTATTTAGCTGTTAAGTCCTATGTGTTCTTATCTGTCGCCTAGAATTTTCTCCTTTTTAAGCACCTTAGGGGCCTTGTTAAGGTTATTAGAACGCTTTAGGCTATAACCAAGGGTAGGGAAGGGTAGACATGGGATATGATGACTACGTTCTAATGTCACGTGTAGCCCCTCATTGAGGAGTGTTTATCGGACATTGTGTGGGGTGATCCTATAGGCTAACGAACCTAGGACCCCTCCTTTCTCAAATATTTAAATCTTTATATGTACATAACTTGTTCAATTCTTTTGTCTATTATCTGAGTCATACAATGTCCAACCTGTTTTTATTTGTAACTATGTGTTTAAAACTATTTATTTGTTAATGGACTAACTCACAAGTATAAGTTCGGCGGGGACCCACAGTTGTGGACCAAGAGAGGTACCTAACACCTTCCCCTCAAGGTTATTTCGAGCCCTTACCCTAAATCTTCGGTAATACAAACCAATCCAAGAGTTAATTGCTCTAGGTGCCCTAACGCACCATAATGTGTTAGGTGGCGACTCTTCAAATACTCAATTCCCAAAAGGAAATGAGTTATTACCCCCATAAATATCGAAACTCGGACCTTTGTTCCCCATAAAAAGGGAGGGAAAAAAGGGGGCGCGACAGCATAGCGAATCTGCTGGGAATACCTTTAGGCTCTTACCATAACGAACTTATTTTTATGAATTAGTCCAAGCATGCTTTATCACGTACCCTTTCCCTTTGTTTTCCTTTAACTGTCTATTTTCTCTTAAGCATTTATGATTCTTTATCCCTAAAACTGACTTGTCTCTTTGTTTCTTTTTCCTGTAATTGTCTTTCAATTATTTAAATACCGTATTTATTTTTCCTGCATGCAAATACTTGACTACATGTTATTAATTGCTGCATATATCATGCTCCATATCATATTCCACTCGTGCGCATTAAATCCTATAGCAACTCTTAAATGAGTGGTTTCACTCTTCCTATTTACTACTCTTAAATTTGGAAAGGCTTATCCGTAAAACCAGTTGATCAGTGGTGCAGTCGACAGTTCTGTGCCTTCCCCCTCAAGTTGTCCGCTTGAGGGTACCAGTCTAAAACCCCATAGTAACCTTACTTTGATCGAAGTTGTGCATGCATCATGGTCAAACCTAGTCGGACCAATTATGTTGTCCACAAAATGATCCTTTAAGATAAGCCTTATCCAAAGTACACCGAGGTTTCATAATCCCAACAGACACAACCACGTTCTGTGTATTAATTTAGAGAACTAAATGTCGATATGCTGATCGTAAATGTATAAATAGTCGAGTCTGGTGGGGGTAAGGCCTAACCCTTTTGTTTTGCAGAAATGAGGCACAAGTTCCCCAAATTTGGTATGGATAGCAACATCCCACCATTGCTGCTAGATTGGTGTGAGGACCTTTTCTCAAGTGAAAAGAAACATGTGAGAAAGTACCTGGGTAACTTGCCTTCCTTGCTAGATATTGAGCCAAACAACAAGTTGATCGGGGCTGCCACTTTATTCTGGGATAGTGAAAGGGTTGTGTTTCGTTTCGGTGACATAGAAATGACACCGCTTTTAGAGGAAATTGGAGGGCTTGCGGGATTGACTTGGGATAGTCTCGAGCTATTGGTACCAGAAAACTGTATTGGCAGGGGATTTATAAAGATGATAGGCCTAAAGAAGAATGTCGACCTAGCGTGCTTGAAGGAATCTTACATACCTTTCGAATACATGTATGAGAGGTATGGCCATAGCAAGTCTTTCTGTACCTACCATGATGAGATCTCTCTCACTTCTCTGGGTCACATCCACTATAGAGTGTTTGTATTCATTGTATGCTTCTTAGGCCTGATAGTGTTCCCAATGAAAAAGGGAAGAATCCACACTAGGTTGGACATGGTCGCCAAGACTTTGATGGAAGGGATTAATGGACAGACATATACCATAGTCCCCATGATCATAGCCGA
Source organism: Nicotiana tabacum (assembly GCF_000715075.1). NCBI lineage: Eukaryota > Viridiplantae > Streptophyta > Magnoliopsida > Solanales > Solanaceae > Nicotiana > Nicotiana tabacum. The sequence continues at coordinate 139,472,484 of NC_134082.1, forward strand.
CATCTACAGGGCTATGAAGCGCTGTCAAAGAGGGGTCAAACTTTCGAGGGTTGTAACTTGTTGTTGCGGTTATGGTTGTTGGAGCATTTCCAAAAGGGTCACTATCGCCAAGAATTTCCGCAAAGGGCTTGGAACGACCATATTGCCTTCCATCAGCCCAAGCGGATGACTCACATTCCAGACATATTTGCTCAGCTAGAAAGCGCCAAAGAATGGGTAGAGTTCTTCAATAATTTGATCGAGGAACAGGTGCAATGGATGTTTGAATGGTTCCCAACAGACGAATTCATCATCAGATCCAGGGATGCTCCGTACTTGGTGCTGATTGGGTTGACAGGGATATACCCATATGTCCCTATCCGAGTTATGAGACAAGCAGGCAGGAAACAGGTTGTAGCAAGGGTTGTCAAGATGAGTCATTTCAGGGCAGACTTTCAAGATGATGACGTCTCTTACAAGTGCCAAGCTCAGCACATGTGGCACTGCAAAATCATTGTGGAGAAGAATACCATTGAGCTATAAAGGTATCATGCAGGGTGCGAGCCTCTCTACCTAGCATGGTTAGAGGACAATCTGAAAGGAATGGTGACACCAGGGGCCAGTCAAGGGAATAGAATCATAGATGAAGAAGCCGAAGCTCAAATCAAGTACAACAGGCTACGCAAGAGGGTCCACGACTCTAAGAATAAGCACCGGGAAATACATGAGAGGAATGTGAAGTTCATCGAGGAATGGAAAGAAATGGTAGTTACTTTTAACAGGAAACTAGAATATCTGGAGCGAGGAATCGTGCAGTTGGAAGGTAAAGTCATAAAGAGGACTGAAAATTGCCAGAACGCTGAAGGAGCTGAAGGATGACATCTGGCCAGAGCCTACTTGCTGCTGGGGCTGCACAAGCTGGGGGATCTATATGATGGAGTCCGGAAGATTGAATCTGGGAAAGGTCCTTCTGGTACCAAATAGGCTAGATTTATTTACTTTTTCCTAAAATGTAATAAGGCCAAATGCCAGTACTGACTTATTTTTTATCATCTTAGTGTCGTTTGGGGATTCGTCTATTTTTATATTATGAAATGAAGCATTTATTGGCATTAAAATTTTTCCAAATTTATTTGTTGCTAGGCCTACCTCGGGCACAATGAGGTTCCCAAAGTAGGACACGAATTTACATTTCCATAATATATGTATAAATACTGCAAGCATTTCAGGGTCCCCACTAACTTGTTACCTTTTTGTTTTCCCTTATTTTTTATTATTCTCATCCCCTTAGGTTGGTTCACTCATACTAGCCTCATCAGCATATCATACCAGATCCAGAGGCCCTCCACCTCCTCCTCCAAGCAACACAAAAGGCAAAGGAACCTCAGATGGTCGTAGTACTCCGGCCCTGAATGATCTAGTTTTGAGACTAGAACAAAAGATACTGGAACTGCAAGGAGAACTTGAGCAGGTTCACAACTTGGCAAACTTGTCACTCACTCTAAATGTCCCTGACATCAACCAACAGAACACTAAGAACCCAGCACCTCCCCAGAACACACAAAACCAAAATCCTCCCGTGCCAAATCAATACACAACTCCACCCCAAAATATCAATCCACTGCCAATACCAACTCCACCACAACATTACCATCAACCAATTCATTACCCGCCAACCACCACTTACCACACTCCCCAAAACACACCACCACTCATTCCCGATCCCCAAAAATCCACTAACGACCATCATTACACCCAAGTCCCTAGCACCCATCAAAGCAACCCTATATATGTGGAAACTGTACCTCACTTTACCCAACCAATCTTATATACACCGGAATCCTCTAAGAAGGACATGCTTATTAAAAACATGGCTGAAGAACTCAAGAAGTTAACAAGCTGAGTTCAAGGTGTTGAAGGCGACAGAGGAATAGAAGGTTAAAACTACAAAGACCTATGCATACAACCAGATGTGGAATTGCCTGAGGGGTACAAACCTCCCAAGTTCGAAATGTTCGACGGCATAGGTTATCCCAGGGCTCATCTAAGGACCTATTGTGACAAACTTGGTGGGGTCGAGAAAGATGAAAAGATCCGTATGAAGCTCTTTATGAGGAGTCTTACTGGGGATGATTTGTCTTGGTATATCAGCCAAAATCCCAAGAAATGGCCCATTGGGTAAGTATGGCATTACATTTTATGGACCGGTTCATGTTTAACATAGAGAACGCACCAGATGTTTTTTACATCAAGAATCTTAAGAAGGATCGTACTGAGACATTCCGTGAGTATGCTACTTGTTGGAGGTCGGAAGCAGCCAAGGTCAGGCCATCTTTGGACGAAGAACAAATGAACAAATTCTTCGTCAAAGCGCAGGATCCACAATATTATGAAAGGTTGTTGGTTATTGTTGATATTATCAAACTTGGGGAAAGAATCGAAGAAGGAATCAAGAGCAGTATGGTAACGAACTTTGAGGCACTGCAAGCCACGAATAAGGCACTACAATCAGGTCGCATATCGAAGAAGAGAGATGTTGGAGCAGTAATAGTAGCTCGGGGTCCAAAATATCCACTTGTTTATCAAACCCCTCCACCTACATATCAAACAACTCCTCCCACATATCAAGAACCTTCACCCACATATCAAACACCTCCACCCACATACCAAGCATCAACGTCTGCATATCAACCTTCATCTCCCAGGTATTCCCAACCAGCCTTTATCCATCATACCTACTACTCCCAATCATCCCACTTCCAATCACCACTAGTTCGCCAAAACTATCCAAGACCAAGACCCAACTTCAACTGCAAACCACCTAGACAATACAATGCCATTGCTGAGCCCATTGACCAGTTGTACGAGTGGTTAAAAGCCGCGGGTTACATCACTCATATTCCCGCTGTCGTATTAGAGAATCCCTCCTAATAGGTCAATCCGAACAAAACTTGTGTGTACCATTCCAGTATAAAAGGGCACACCACTACTGAGTGCCGAACATTGAAGGATAAGATCCAGATGCTAATTGACAACAAGGTTATACAAGCAAAGGAAGCCACACCTAATGTCCGCAACAATCCCTTCCCTGATCATAGAGGTGATGGTGTACATGTGATAGAGACGAATGAAGAATAGGACCCTGAGGGGTTGATCGGGCTTATTCGAGAAGGCGATGACTTTAAAGTTGCAGTCATACTTACTCCTATTGTGGTACAGACTTAGGTGCCAATCCAAGTGGAGGTAACTGCATCAGTTCCATTCGAGATGGAGGTGGCTCTGCTAACTGCATCAGTTCCATTCGAGATGGAGGTGGCTCTGCCTGCAGTCACCCCCACTCTATTTGAAGTAGAAATGGTCACACCTTTCATAGTGACGGTATCAACCACACCCCCATTCAACTCAAAAGCAATAACTTGGGATTATGTTGTCGAGGCTCGACAAAAAAGGGAAGACCAAGGTAGAGGAATCTAACGCTGCATAAGGAATGACTAGAACCGGAAGAGTCTATACACCTGAACACCTGGGAGGTTCAAGTAAGGAGGTCACTACTAGGCAGCCTATCATTGAGACCGGGCCAGATGACCTGTGGAGGAAAGTACAGGAAAAGGAGTACTCTGCTCAGATATCTATTCTGTCACTATTGCAAAATTCAGAGGTACACAAGAACGCTCTAATAAAGGTGCTGAGCAAGGCTTATGTACCCAACAGCATCACTTGTGGAGAAATGGCCAACATGGTTGGGCAAGTGCTAGAGAGTCATAAGATCATCTTCCATGAGGATGAGCTACCGCCTAAGGGTTTAAATCACAATCGAGCATTGCATATCACAGTATAATTTGAATAAAAATTCATTGCCAAGGTCCTGGTTGTGGAGGTTCAAGCTTAAATATTTGTCCATTGGACACTCTGAAAAGGTTGGACAAGGGTTTCCATGAGATATGGGTAGGAAGCATGAATGTGAAAGCTTTCGATGGGTCCTAGAGGGCCACAATCAGGGAAATCAACCTTTGCTTGCAGATGGGGCCAACTTGGTTCGACGTCGAGTTTTAGGTGCTCGACATACCAACTTCATATAATCTTCTATTGGGCCGACCATGGATCCATGCTGCTGGGGTCGTGCCTTCCACACTACATCAAGAAATGAAATTTGAATGGAATCATCAGAAGGTAATCATTCATGGATATGGGAGTAACCCTATTTACACTAGTCAATCTATCCCGACCATTGGACATAGAAGGAGGCTAGGAGGGGAAACCTATCATCATATTGAATGGGTCAATGCCGTCAAGAAGGATAAGTGGTGGAGTAACAAAATAGAGAGCATACTAGCACGGTCCAAATATGAACCCGGCAAAGGATTGGGAAAGAACCTCCAAGGTATCACCAAACCAATACAACTAAAAAATTATGGTACCACCTTTGGGCTCGGATACCAGTACACATGGCAAGAGTACAGGGATTAGTCGCCTCCATGGTGTGGATCGTATTACCCTCTGGAGAAGCCAATGCCACATTTGGAACAAACATTTCACCAGGCTGATACGATATGGGGGACCACAGAAGAGGAAGCACTAGCTAGTTTGAAGAATCTATTCTTGGAGGATGAAGACATTGATTGTAGTGCCATAATAGAGGAGGAGGAAGAAGAAGGCCTCACTATTCAGACCATGAAGAAGGGAGTTTTTCTTAGGAATTGGACCTCCACACCATCCCGACCGAGTCCCTAGGTAGCTTGGCAAAATTTACTTCTATAAGCCATTCTAGGTATTTAAGATTTCTCGTAATTTTGTTTTAAGATTTACTTGTTTCAAAATAAATGCTCGATTCATCGAGCCGTACTTTGTCTGGATAATTTTTTAGTTTAAATCAGATGAATTTGCTCTTTATTATTCACTACTATCTTCACATTTTTGCTTTCTACATCGTTATTATTACTTTTCCTAATGAACCAGTAACCGTGAAATGTAATGAGGCAACGCAACATGAGAATAATGATTCAGATGAGGAAGACGAGATACTCGAGGAAATTGTCAGGGAGGTTGAAAATTTTGAGAATAAGCCCAAATCCAATCTGGACGAGACCAAGGCGGTAAATTTAGTAGACGCCGAGACCATCAAGGAGACTTGCATCAGCATCTACTTGTCACCGACCGAGAAGGAAGAGTACATTCAGTACCTAAAAGAGTATGAGGATATTTTTGTGTGGCCATATGATGACATGACCAGCTTGAGCACATCTATAGTGGCTCACAAGTTGCCCACTAATCCCATGTGTCCGCCAGTCAAGCAGAAACTCCGAAAGTTCAAACTAGACATGAGCTTGAAAATCAAGGAGGAAGTTACTAAGCAGATCAAAGCCAAAGTTCTCAGGGTAGTTGAGTACCCAACCTGGTTAGCTAACATTGTGTCAGTTCCGAAGAAGGATGGGAAGGTCCGAGTATGTGTTGACTATCGGGATTTAAACAGAGCAAGTCCCAAGGACAACTTCCCACTGCCAAATATACACATCCTGATTGATAATTGCACCAAGCATGAACTCCAATCCTTTGTAGATTGCTTCACAGGTTATCACCACATTTAGATGGATAAAGAAGATGTAGAGAAGACAGATTTCATCACACCGTGGGGTGTGTACTGTTACAAGATGATGTCATTTGGTCTGAAGAATGATAGGGCCACTTACATGAGAGCCATGACAACTATCTTCCATGACATGATCCATAAAGAAATAGAGGTGTATGTGGACGACGTCATTATCAAATCCAAAAGTGATGCAGATCACATAGTAGACCTGAGAAAGTTCTTTGATAGGCTAAGAACGTACAATTTGAATTTGAACCCTGCAAAGTGTGCATTCAGAGTTCCCGCCAGAAAGTTATTGGGATTCATCGTCAGTTGTCGAGGGATCGAGTTGGATCCATCTAAAGTCAAGGCTATTAAGGAATTACCACTACCTAAGAGCAAAAAGGACGTGATGAGCTTCCTAGGATGTCTCAACTACATCAGCCGCTTCATAGCACAGTCCACAGTCATATGTGAGCCCATCTTTAAGATGCTAAGAAAAGATGCTGAAACAAGCTGGACCGAGGATTGTCAGAAAGCTTTTGACAAGATCAAGGAGTACCTGTCCACACCACCAGTTCTGGTCCCGCCAGAACCAGGACAACCTTTGCTACTCTATGTATCTATATTAGATTGAGCCTTTGGATGTGTTTTGGGACAACATGACAAGACAGGAAGGAAGTAGTAGGCCATATGCTACTTGAGCAAGAAGTTCACACCTTATAAAGCATGGTATTCTCTGCTTGAACGCACTTGTTGTGCTTTGACCTGGATAGCTCAGAAATTGAGGCATTATTTTTGTGCCTACACTACATACCTCATATCCAGGATGGATCCTCTGAAGTACATATTTCAGAATCCCATGCCTACTAGGAAGTTGGCTAAATGGTAGATACTATTAAGTGAGTTCGATATCGTCTATGTAACTCGAAAGGCGGTCAAGGGACAAGCATTGACAGATCATCCTGCTGAAAATTCGATGGGAGGAGAATATGAACCCTTGAAAATGTATTTTCCTGATGAAGAAGTATCATTCATAGGAGAGGACATTACCGAGGCATATGATGGTTGGAGGATGTTCTTTGTCGGAGCTGCAAATTTCAAAGGAGTGGGCACTAGAGTAGTTTTGGTATCATAAATGGGTCAGCATTATCCGGTATCTGCTAAACTCAGATTTCCCTGCACCAACAACATGGCAGAGTATGAAGCCTGCATACTAAGACTCAACATGGCAGTCGACATGAACATTCAGGAGCTATTGGTGATCGGTGATTCAGATTTGCTTATGCACCAGGTACAAGGAAAATGGGGCACTAAGAATTCCAAGATATTGCCATATCTGCACCATGTGTAGGAATTGAGAAAGAGGTTCACAAAGATAGAATTCCGACATGTGCCCATAATTTAGAATGAATTTGCCGATGCATTGGCCATCTTGTAGTCTATGATACAACACCCAGATAAGAATTACATTGAACCCATTCCGCTGAGGATCCATAATTAGCCGGCATATTATGCTCATGTTGAAGAAGAAACAGATGGAAAGCCTTGGTTCCATGACATCAAGGAGTACTTATCAATGGGAGAATATCCTGAGCATGCAAACCACACTCAAAAATGCACACTTCGGAGATTGTCCAATCACTTCTTCCAAAGCGAAAGGAACTTATACAGAGGAACTCCTGATTTGGGTTTACTAAGATGTGTTGATGCAAAGGAAGCTTCTAAGATACTTGAGGACGTGCATGCTGGGACCTGTGGCCCACACATGAATAGTTTCGTCTTGGCTAAGAAGATACTCAGGGCAGGTTACTTTTGTATGACCATGGAGATGGATTGCATCTAGTATGTCCGCAAATGCTTTCAATGTCAAGTGCATGCCGATATGATAAAAGTGTCGCCGAACGAGCTCAATGCAACAAGCTCACCCTGGCCATTTGCCATTTGGGGAATAGATGTTTTTGGTACAATTGAGCCCATTGCTTCAAACGGACACAGGTTTATTCTGATAGCCATCGATTACTTCACAAAATGGGTAGAGGCTGCATCTTACAGAGCTGTAACCAAGAAAGTCATCACAGATTTTGTCAAGGATTGTATTGTTTGCTGATTTGGAATTCCCGAATCCATTGTTACTGATAATGCCGCCAATCTCAATAGTGATCTGATAAAAGATATGTGTGAAACTTTCAAAATCAAGCACAAGAATTTTACAGCCTACAGACCTCAGATGAATAGAGCCGTAGAAACTGCCAACAAAAACATTAAGAAGATACTAAGGAAAATGGTAGAGAACCATAAACAATGGCATGAGAATTTACCTTTTGCTCTATTGGGATACCGCACTACGGTTCGCACATCAATTGGGGCAACTCCCTACATGCTGGTTTATGGTACCGAGGCTGTCATCCCAGCCGAGGTGGAGATTCCTTCTTTAAGAATCATACAAGAAGCTAAACTTAGCTATGCAGAGTGGACAAGGAGTCGCTATGAACAATTGGCCCTTATCGATGGAAAGAGGATGAACGCAGTATGTCATGGCCAACTTTACTAGAACAGAATGTCTAAAGCTTTCAACAAAAGAGTCAAACCAAGATAGTTCGTACCAGGGCAGCTGGTATTGAAGAAAATCTTCCCGCACCAAGATGAAGCCAAAGGGAAATTCTTTCCCAACTGGAAAGTCCCGTACATGGTTCACAGGGTACTAACAGGAGGAGCACTCATACTTGTAGAAATGGACGGAGAAATCTGGCCAAAGCCAATCAATTCAGACGCAGTCAAGAGATACTATGCCTAGATTGTTTATATTTCCCTTATGATGTAACTGAAATATATTTGACCTAATTCCCTCTTAAGAGGGGATACATAGGCAGCCTTATGGGTTCGGTCATATTATAATAAAATTTTCATTTCCCCCAAGATCAGAAACTGGGGCAGAATTTTGAGGAGGGTCCTTAAAATTCCGGAGCAAGTCCAGCCAACGCCAACAGGTGTCAGACGGTCAACAATCAGTTAAGAAGTTGGGGCAGAATTTTGAGAAGGATTCTCAAAATTCTAAAGAAGATTTATCAAGGCCTATTATCCACAAATAGTCAAAAGATCATCCACCAAACTGGGGCAGAATTTTGAGGAGGACCCTCAAAATTCCAGCATAAGAGAGTTGCAATGCCTTTGAAATGTGTTACGGTCACTAGTTCATCAAATGTATCAATATATTTATGAAATAACTCTATTTTTTATCAAATTGCATATTTTTGAAACTCTATTTTCATAGCAGTCAAGTGTCACCCAGGGGAACTCGAAAGGCTTTCAGAACAGAGCAAAGCAAAGCCAGCTGATAGAAACATGAACCAACCTTCCTCCATAAAGCTTACAATTTTTCTATGAACGCAGGCACATCCGACATAACGATAACATCCACGTAGCAAGATCACTATCAATCGGGCCATCAGACACCGAATATATCTCCAGCTAAGACATATACTACTCTTATTTGTTACGTTCTCTTTGTATGTGGTTAATCCCTGCCTCCCTATTTGCATGAGTCTAATCCATGACTCCATAACTGCATGAGGCTAATCCTTGCTTCCCTATTTGCATGAGTCTAATCCTTGACTCCATATCTGCATGAGGCTAATCCTTGCCTTCTTATTTGTGTGAGTCTAGTCCTTGACTTCATACCTGCATGACGGGAATCTTTGTCTCCCTATTTGCATGAGTCTAATCCTTGACTCCATACCTGCATGAGGCTAATACCTGCCTCCTTATTTACATGAGCCTAATCCCTTCCTCTATCTTGTATGAGGCTAATCCCTACCTTCATCCTACATAAGGCTAATCCCTGCCTCCATCCTGCGTGAGGCTAATCCCTGCCTCCATCCTGCATGAGGCTAATCCCTGCCTCCATCCTGCATGAAGCTAATCCCTGCCTCCATCCTGCATGAGGCTAATCCTTGCCTCCATCCTACGTGAGGCTAATCCCTGCCTCCATATCTGCGTGAGGCTAATACCTGCCTATATATCTGTATGAGGCTAATCCCTACCTCCATACCTGCATGCGGTTAATCCTTGCCTCCGCATTCACATGGGACTAAGCACTATCCCTTTTCGCACAAATTTTTCTCTATTTCTAGCACTATCTATTTGCTCTTCTGTCGGGCTAAGCTCTGCCCTCCATTTCACAAGACTGAGCCTAGTCTTGTTAACATCATATTATTGCATATCATGGGCTGAAATATCGCCAATCTATCCGAAGGTGTCATAGTCTAAAGGCATCATCCTCATAGCCGGAAGATACCATGTCATGGTCTGAAGATCTCTCGAACTTGCATATCATTATTCAAAGTCGTCATGGTTCGGAGGCACCATCTTCATGGCCCGAGAATATCATTTCATGGCCTTCGAATCTCTCACTAATCAATTCATGGCCCAGGACGTCATGGGCCAAGGACATTATCTTTAACTGTCCAAAGACAACCTTCATGGTCCAAAGGGAATTTGCATCATATTTAAATTTTCGCAAAAACATGTTTGTGGCATCTTTATCTGCAGGTAATCAGTAAGCAACCGCTATCCCAGTAGGAGCAATCTCGCTCCAGTTCCTTCAATTGTCCCATGCCTTAACTACTCACCATAGCCGCTTCCGCATCGCGTGTCCGCTCTTGCAATGATTTTATTGGCATATTTCGTAGATGAATCCAGAACTACACATGGCCTGATTCCTGTAAAACCAAGGATATGTAGGTAGCTCAAAGTCTGGAGTCTAGCCTCTGTCTTTCAAAACATCCCGTCTGGTCAAAATTGGCCATCATTTCTTTACCCGAAAACTCTTTCATCTTTCTCGGGTAAAGAGGGATAGCTGTTGATACCTAATTTTTTCCTATATATTTTTATAGACATATATACTTTCAAAATAGCATATATAGGCATATATAAGCATACACAGGGTCTTTATAATTTTTTTATAATTTTAAAGGGTTTTAAATTGATTTATTTCTTCCTTTTTCACTTATAACAATTCCAATAATTAGACTTCAAATTATTGTTGTAATAATTTAATAATCTAAATCCTATATTTATGCTAAAATATTGCATAAATATTTTTTGTGCATTTTTTATAATTGAATTTATATTTTTAAAACTAATTTGCAATATTAGCCCTATTAATGTATAATTACATTTATATGCATAAAATTGATCTTTTATATTTTTCTAATGTTAAATATCTATTTTAAATCATTTTAGTACATGAAATTATTTTTTAGAAATCATCCATTATTTATTATAAATTATATAGGGTTAAATTGGCTATTTAAAACTTAGCCAGATTATATTGCAATTTTAGCCTCAATTAAACCCAATACCCCAGCCCAATTTCACATTAAACCACCCAACCCAGACCCTAAACACACATACCTGACCCAGAACCCATCAGATCATGGTCGTTGATCTGAAAGATCAACGGCCCGTATTGATTCTTTCCTTTTTAATTCCAAATGACCCCCTAACCCTAATCACTTTTCTATATCCGTCGTCCTAAAATCCTCTCTGCTCTCAAACACTCTCAACCTAACCCTAGTGTTCAACCGCCAACTTCCCATCTTCGGCTATCTCCGGTAACCTCTCATCGTCTCCTAAGCCTCCAATGGCTTCTCTCATGCCATACTTGCCTTCTCTAAGGTCTTCAAGGGCCCAGGGCCATGCCAACTTACATCTAGAGTTCGTCACCTACCTGTTCTTGGCTACTCCAATGTGATTTCAAGAAAAATCATGTTGTATTTGTCATGTACTGTTGCCTAGTTCTAGTGTGCACTTATTGGACTATTGCTCCAAGTTGTTTTAATATTATTCTCAGCCATGTTTAGTATAAAATCCTATACTCTATTATCTCCCAACTCCCATAAATCTCCCAAAAGCAACTCTCGTTCTATAACTGTGTTATAATTAACACTCCTGAATCTATGTCTTACTACCTGCACCAAGCACAAGAGACTTCTGCCTGTTATGTGTTCATCATACTTGCTCTATTTTTCCCCAACCCCTAATTGACCCTGTATGGAGATTTGTTCCCTGAGTGTTTGTTGAACTTGTTTGACTGACCTGTTGTTTATTTACATGACTGTTCTCAAAAGCTGTTTTACTAAGCAACCCTCTTATTTAAAAAACTACTTCAACTATGTCTTTTTTATACTGCTTTCCTGCTAAAACCTTTTCAAACTATGTCAAGCACTCACACTCTACTCCTAAGTCTCTAGGTTCTGCTCCCTCCAGCATGTGTACTACCTTGGGATCCTTCTGAGATCCCTCTGAACTCTGTCACACGGAGGCTAGCCCTTCCACACTACACTAACTCAATTTAGTTACAAAGTCTAGGTGTGAGCACTGCCTAGGATCCTTGAGATCCTTAGGGAACTCTGTCGCACCTAGACAATGATATTATCTATGAAATTGGCATTTGAGGCTATTGGAGGTTTGGGAAATCACTTGGTCGTGCTTCAGGCTCCCTATAGTGTAACATCTTCTTTTTCTTTATCTATGTAATTCATTCATTTGGTTCGTAATAATTTGTAAACGAATATTGGGGTGATTAGTGAAAATGGGTGGGTAGTTACATATTTGTAGGGTAATATGGGTAGAAACCATGCCTATAGGATCTTATATTTGCTATGTCTGCCCTACCATGTTAGAACCATGCCTATAGGATTTTATATATTTGTTATGTCTGCCCTACCGTATTAGAAACCATGCTTATAGGATCATTTAATATAATTGTTATGTTTGCCTCACTATGCTAGAAATCCAGCCTATAGGGTTTAAATGGTTCCAAATAATAGAAATCATGTCCATAGATTTAAAAATCAACTTCACAAATAGATATCATACTTAAGCATGTGATCAAGTTCAAGTTTCTGTTCCAGTGGGTATTTACATTTGTTTCCACTAGAAATCATGCCTATAAGTTTCTAACGTCAGCTCTTAACGGCTAGATATCATGCTTATAGGGAACAACATCAGAAATTCTGCCAATATATCTAAAATCAGTTTAGTTTAAATAAGTCAGTCCAATTCATGTTAGTTTACTTCAAAACTGGTCTAATCAGTGGTTTGTTTTCCTTAAATGAATCCTTTCAAGAACTACCCTAATTTACTATTAGAAAGCATGCCTATAGGAAGTCAAGAGTCCGTTTTAAAATCTGCTCACTGTTTTACTATATCAATGTAGATATCATGTTTTAGGACATCATTGTTCTGTATTTAGGCAAGCCTATAGGGCGATTTTTAAATTCTGCAAACTGTCTTTCTACTACTCAAAGTTGTTCAGATTTAACAGGTTAAAAATCAATAGGCAAACTAATTAGGGCCTTACTGTCGAGTTTATAAAAACAAGGTTGCATGTTTTTGTGCATTGACATCCACTTATACGTCCCGTTTAGGCTTTTCTCTAAATAAAAAACTGATCTTGTTTATATTTGAGACGTGCTTCCTATGTGTATTACTTGTGGAGGTAAACTTGGGCCTTTTAACTATCTCTTTTTGTATTTAGCTGTTAAGTCCTATGTGTTCTTGCCTGTCGCCTAGAATTTTCTCCTTTTTAATCACCTTAGGGGTCGTTTAGAACTGCCTAGATTTAGAGGTCCTAAAATACCTCCAGGGCCACAAGGAAGGGACGGGTAGTGCACGCATAGGCCTTGTTAAGGTTATTAGAACCCTTTAGGCTATGACCAAGGGGAGGTAAGGGTAGACATGGGATATGATGACTACGTGCTAATGTCACGTGTAGCCCCTCATTGAGGAGTGTTTACCGGACATTGTGTGGGGTGATCCTATAGGCTAACCAACCTAGGACCCCTCCTTTCTCAAATATTTAAAGCTTTATATGTACACAACTTGTTCAAATCTTTTGTCTATTATCTAAGTCATACAATGTCCAACCTGCTTTTATTTGCAATTATGTGTTTAAAACTATTTATTTGTTAATGGACTAATTCACAAGTATAAGTTCCGCCGGGACCCACAGTTGTGGACCAAGAGGGGTGTCTAACACCTTCCCCTCGAGGTTATTTGAGCCCTTACCCTAAATATCTGGTAATGCAAACCAATCCAAGAGTTAATTGCTCTAGGTGCCCTAATGCACCATAATCCGTTAGGTGACGACTCTTCAAATACTCAATTCCCAAAAGGAAATGAGTTATTACCCCCATAAATGTCGAAATCCGGACCTTTCTTCCCCGTAAAAAGGGAGGGAAAAAAGGGGGTGCGACACCTACTAATGTAGCTGCTGTCGTATCCTTAATGTGGTAAGCTAAACCGCCAACAAACTTGCGAATCTTTACTTTAACTGTCTTAACCATGTGAGGAGCATGCTTAGCCAACCTTATGAATTCCATGTAGTACTCTTGCACACTTTTATTCACTTGCTTGAGCTGTTCGAACTCTGTAGCCTTAGCTTTCCTATCCTTTTTTGGGATAAAGTTAGCCATGAAGGCCTCTTCAAATTCTTCCCAAGTAGGCGGATCATCATCTTCATCTCTTTCCTTTTCCCACATCTCAAACCAAGAGCCAGCCACATCTCTAAGCTGGTAAACAGCCAGCTCCACAGCTTCATCATCAAATGCTTTCATCAATCGGAGGGCTTTCTTGACACCCTCCAGCCAAAACATTGGATCTTCATCAACTATAGAACCATGGAACACTGGAGAATTCAACTTCAAAAATTCATTCACTCTTAAGGACTCAGAATTGTTCTGTCTATTTGATTGAGGTGGAATCTCTTCTCTTCTCTCGTTCGGGTTGGCCATGAAGGCTTTAAACATCTCCAAAGCACTGTTGACTGTATTAAACATCTGACCCTCCTCTAGGGATATAGTTGTCTGAGCTGGGAGCTGCTATTGGGGGCTACACTGGATCCTGAGGTACTTGCTCATCATTATCCATACCTTCTTAACGTTCAACTCAGGGTACTTGAACCCCCTTTGTGGATTACCCTTCCTTTTCTGAGTTGGAGCCTTTTTTAGTTCTACCTTGAGCCACAATAGTAGCAATAGTTTCTTGAGCAGCATTCTGAGTGTCGGTGTCAGAGTTGTGAGTACGAGCCCATTTCTGCGAGTTTTGGAGAAACGGATACATTAGATAATTTCTTAGAGGTAGGATCCACTGCACGATCTAAAGTATGAGAAAAAATGAGACATTTCCTAAATGCTTGTAGCCTCCTGTTTATAAGTATGGCGCGCTTCATACCCATAAACAAGACTCTACTAACACGACTTCATAGACCCCTAGGACTCCATAAACCTGAGGCTTTGATATCAAGTTTGTCACGACCCATTTTCTGAACAAGCCGGGACCGGCACCCGATCGCTAACCACGACCGAGCGAACCATCTACGCTTATCAAATCTATTATAACTTCAAATTTTATATGCCACAAGGCACTACTACAACCAAATACCTTTAAATAATTTGAATATCTAAAACAAGCCAATTTCAAAACTTTATTTGTAGTAACCAATGAAATACTATTAAGTTATTATAAAAACATCTGAATCTTAACCCACCGACTGTGTCTATGAAGCCTCTACTGATAAACTGACGCAATGCTCAGGACATGAGATTTCCTGGCTAGTTCTCTAAGTAAACAAAGAAATATATAAATAAAAATGACCCTAAAGAATACTACACGAACAAAAGCAGAGCTCACCAATAGCACTGGAAGGGAAGGAAGTCCTAACTCGTAGCCTGCTCGCCTGCAAATCCGGTTCCTACATTGTACCGCAGACCAATGTAGGTTCCCAAAAGAGAATTCCAGTACCATCTATTGTACTTAGTGAGTCTCAATAGCAGGGAGCGAAACTTTAATAACATATATATTACGGGCAAAGGTTCTAAATGCATGTAAAACATAAAGCTTATAAGAATAATTCTAAAATAATTGCATAATAGTAGTTTATGAATATTCTAAAAGAACTTCTTTTCTTTTTCTTTCTTATAAAAAAAATACTTCACTTTATACTTTGGGAGTTCCAACTATCCTGACTTAATTCTGTCTCAGTCACTGTATGATCGGCATAGGTTCGATCCCAACCTGATCGAATAGGCCCAATCCACGAAGTGCTACTCGCTGCATGGTTCTCAATGCTCATGTATCATATCTTAGCTTGGCTAAGTAAATTCTCAGCAACAAGACCCTCGGCTCATGTGCTCCCTACTTTGGCACAAGTAGTTTCAGAAAGTCAACGCCTTGGTCAGGACCCTCAGCCTGGACGATGACCCCTTCTCAGAATAAAGGATACTCCCAAAAATATTTTCTTTCTAAAACTTCTTCTTGTGACTTTTCAAGTCTAAATCTTTTTTTTATAGAACATCATGTACATGCTCATGCTGATATCCTTAAATGTAAAGTACGGCATAAGAATGAAATAAACATGTAAAAGTGTTTCTAAAGATTCTTGCTTCTTCATAAATTTTCAACATAAAAATAGCATATAATAATAGCACAAAAATCTGAAAATTTATGCACATATATCATAATAAATCATCTAAACGTTTGCTAGAATAATTCTAAATTAGTAGGTACTCACTCTCTCCAATTAAGTAAATATAAACTCTTTTAAGAAATTCATCAAACACGTTGTATGCGTGCTTTTGTGAGTTAAACCACTTTAGTAAAAGGTCATATCAACTCACCTAAAAATCCTTGAGCCAATACGTAGGCCCCAGTCTAATTTATGCCCATCAAACAATTGATTCTACAACAACCGGTGCCTTTTAATTAATTTTAAAGTTTCACACCTAAACATGAAATTTAATGGTGAAACAGAGAAAGAAGAGAATTAACTATTCAATTCTTACCTACTACTACTTTAGGATAATTGAAAATAGAAAATTTTATATACCTGAGTTCGAGAATTAGTAATTTGTAAAGAACCCTATAATTTGCTTGTCTGCTTAAACAACCTTGCTGCCTCTATTTCTTATCGATACGTGAGTCTCACGAACAGAAGTTTTAAACCTTCGGTTTTGTTAAGGCTTGCCCTTAAGCCTTTTTTTTTAGGTGTGTTTGATTAAGGCTTTCAAGCTTTTTGACTTTTTAAAAAGAAATACGTTTCAAGCCACTTTATGGGCCCCCCTCCTTTTTATTTTTATTTTACTTTTATTGCTTTTCCCTTTTTGTTTTGTTTTGACTTAACTAATAACTAATGATATCCACTTTTAATAATTAGTAATATTAAAATTATTAATATTACCATAATTATATAACCACTTATTTATAAATATAGAAGTAACTCAAAAATCAATCACAAGGGTTTTTAATCCGTAATAAAAGTATAATTTAAGAATATAAAAATTAAATTCTATATTTAGCGGGTCTTGAAACTTTTATAGATTTGAGGAGTGTTACAAATGCAGTGGCCGATGCTTTGAGTAGGAAGGCTGTGAGTATGGGAAGTCTTGCATTTATTCCTTTTGGGGAGAGACCTCTTGCGGTTGATGTTCAGGCTTTGGCCAATCGGTTCGTGAGGTTGGATATTTCAGAGCCCAATCGAATCCTAGCTTGTGTGGTTTCTCGGTCTTCCTTGTTTGATCGTATCAGAAAGCGCTAGTATGATGATCCTCATTTGCTTGTCCTCAAGGACAGAGTTCACCACGATGATGCCAGAGATGTGACTATTGGTGATGACGAGGTATTGAGGATGCATGGCCAAATATGTGTGCCTAATGCAGATGGGCTTCGGGAGTTGATTCTGGAGGAGGCCCATAGCTCGCGGTATTCCATCCACCCGGGTACCGCAAAGATGTATCAGGATTTAAGACAGCACCATTGGTGGAAGAGAATGAAGAAATATGTAATGGGGTTTGTAGCTCGGTACCTCAATTGTCAGCAGGTGAAACATGAGCATTAGAGATCGGGTAGCTTTCTTCAGTAGGTGGATATTCCAAAGTGGAAATGGAAGCGGATCACCATAGATTTCGTAGTTGGACTCCCACGGACTTTTAGGAAGTTTGATGCTATTTGGGTGATTGTGGATCGGCTGACCAAGTCCGCGCACTTTATTCTTATGTGTACTACCTATTCTTCAAAGCGGTTAGCTGAGATTTATATCCAAGAGATTGTTCGCATGCATGGTATCCCAGTTTCCATCATTTCAGATTGAGGTACTCAGTTTACATTGCAGTTTTGGAGGGCCATACAACGATAGTTGGGTACTTAGGTGGAGTTGAGCATGTCATTTCACCCTCAAATAGACGGATAGTTCGAGCGCACTATTCAGATATTAGAGGATATGTTGTGTGCTTGTGTCATTGATTTCGGGGGTTCATGGGACCAGTTTCTGCTGCTCACGGAGTTTGCATTTAATAACAGTTATCAGTCGAGTATTCAGATGGCTCCATATGAGGATTTATATGGGAGACGGTGTAGATCTCCAGTAGATTGGTTTGAGCCGGGAGAGGCTAGGTTGTTGGGTACAGACTTGGTACAAGATGCTTTGGACAAGGTGAAGGTGATTCAGGAGCGACTTCGTACAGCTCAATCAAGAAAAAAGAGTTATGCTGACAGAAAGATTTGTGATGTGTCTTACATGGTTGGGGAGAAGGTTCTACTGAAGGTTTCACCCATGAAGGGTGTTATGAGATTTGGTAAGAAGGTCAAGTTGAGCCCTTAGTTCATTGGGACTTTTGAGGTGCTTCGGAGTATTGGGGAGGTGGCGTATGAGCTTGCTTTGCCACCTAGCTTGTTTGATGTGCATCTGGTATTTCATGTTTCTATGCTCCCGAAGTATATCAGCGATCCGTCTCATGTTTTGGATTTTAGCACGGTTCAGTTAGACGGTGATTTGAGCTATGATGTGGAGCCAGTGGCTATTTTTGAGCGGCAGGTCCGAAAATTGAGATCAAAGGATGTAGCTTCAGTGAAAGTGTAGTGGAGAGGTCGGCCCGTGGAGGAGGCTACTTGGGAGACTGAGCAGGAGATGTGATCGGGTTCAACCCTACTCCACTACAGAGTGGCAAGAGCGGTCGATGCAGCTTTTACCCAAGAAGGTCGGGATCGAATCCACATGGAGCTAATACAATGTTTGGAGTTGGATTCCTATCTAATCTAGTAGTGTGTAGTGCTCTTGATTACACTTCCAATCATTCTTGTTTGTTTGCTACTTCTAATTTTATACTAATGATGTGCGAAATTAAGCTAAGTAGATATGTTTGTAGGGTTTTCTAAATGGGTAAAGATGCACTAGGGAAGTGACTTACTCCTAGGTGAGTATCTAACGGGATCTAGAACTTAGGGAAATAATGTTATAGTTGGGATCATGATATAGCCAATGCACGAAGATACTCACTCTACACCTCTCTGTAGTAAGAGTGACCTTGCCCTAATTGGCTTTCTCAAGCCCAATTGGGTGTTCAATTTATGCAAGCAATATTGACTCAAGTCGGGTATTACTATCTCTAGGCTTAACCCTTTAATTGGGGCTATCAATCTCTTGAATACACCCCAATTCCTTGTTGGTCTGAAATTCCTAGACTTAGTCTCTCTTTCTCAAAAAGAGCCTAAGTCAAAAGGGCACAAATTAGTGTTTGCAACCACTAATTAAACATAGAAAGCAAAAATCAGGCCAAATAACAATTACCCATAAAAAATTAAGCCCTAAATAAAAGACACATTAAATACCCACACTAGGGTTGAGCCACAACCCTAGCTAATGGGTTTAGCTACACATAATTGAAGAAGAAATCATAGATTGAGATGAAGAATAATCCATAAATTATAATTAGAAGATAAGAGACTAAGATTAATTACTAAGTAAGCTACAAAATTACTGAAAATAGACAAATACGGCGTTTTACGTGCTAAACTAACATAAGATGATCTAAAAATCTGGAAAAAAAAAAGGTATTTATACACAGCCAAATTTTTCGAACAAAAATGCCCCTGACGGAGGTACCACTGAAAGCAGAAAATGGACCGCTACAGCGGTGAGCCTACCACGATCGCGGTAAATCAACCGCGGACCGCGATCTTCAGCTTTTGCTCAGACTCCAGGCTCTCTAAATCTCTCCGCGGATCGCAGTAAATTGCTATCGCGGTAGGGGTACTACGGTGGCATAAAATCATCATGGACCGCGGTAACTTGCAATGCCTCAACTTGTATCTCTCTGAACCTTGCCACCGCGGACCGCGATAAAAGGACTGCGATCGCGGTGGGTCTTCTGCTGTCGTGGTGGATTTTCCGTTGTAGCACTGTTTTGACTTGGCTTTGAACTTGTGCAGGTTTCACTCCTTTTTGAGCTGGTTATAACATCTTTGTCTCCTTTTGACCAAACACTGCAAATAAGCACAACAAGTTAGCTTTTGGGAATACTTATACACATTTTAGTCCAAAACACAAGCAAAAAAGAGCATAAAATAAACTACAATCCCTAGTTATCAAGATGCGAAGCAAATATCCACACCTATTTGAGCTTCAGGTATGTTTCTAGACTCGTTCAAGGACGAACGTTTGTTTAAGAGGGGGAGAATGTAACGACCCAGCCGGTTGTTTCGTGAATTATAGCCTTGTTTCCCCCATTTCTGCTTCTTTATGTGCTTAACAACTGTATTATATCGTATCGTGTTGGTTGGTTCGGGTTCGGAATGGTTTCAGTGTAGAATGAGACACTTAGTCTCTTATCTAGAAGTTTAAGTTGGGACAAATTGACTGGATGTTGACTTATGTGCAAACAATCTCGAATGTGAATTCTGATGGTTCGGTTATCTCTACTATATGATTTTGGTCCGTCCTGTAGCAACTAATTAGTTGCGTATTTGACTGAAACTATATGATACTTATGTGATTTAGAAAGAATTTCTATAACTTGGGCTGCCTTACTTGGGCCTTGTGTCAAAGCTGTTTGGGACCCTTAGGGGCCTTTTCTTATTATCCCCTCACTATTTTAATTTAAGATCTACACTCAGTCATGCTATGTTTACTGATTTCATAAAGTCGGTCTTTATTACTCGTTTTGATGCATATAAAATGTTATTTTGGGCTGAGCACCCTGTTTTTACTGATATCCCGAGTAGCTTGAGAGGTTATGACTAAGTGAGGCCGATGGCCTATTTTGTGAGGAAATTATGGGATCGGGTTGTGCGTCGTAGTATGTTGTTACTGATTCATGATTATGTGAGGCCGAGGGCCTTATTGATTATGCCACGAGGTGGCTTGTTATAGCGCTTGGGCTATAGGAGCCCCTCGGGAGTCTGCACACCCCTAGTGAGCGCGGGTACCCAGAGAGAGTGATATAATATTTTGCCCGAGCGGCTGTTCTTGATTCATGTTGCGCTCGAGGGGCTGTTTACGAGTGACTGTGAGGTTTGCCCGATGGGCTAATTCTAAGTGATGTCATGCCCGAAGGGCGGTTTATGATTTATGTTTGCCCGAGGTGATATTTATGATTTTCATCACTTTTACTCTAAATTGCATTGAGCCTTTGTTGAAACTGTTGAAAAACATCTTCAAATGATTTTTACCGAAAACTGGAGTTTTACGAGATGATTTGACTCATCTACTGATTTGAAAGCATGTTGTACTTACAGAGATTTCATGATGTGGATTTTCTGTGTTTCCTATTGCTCAGTCTTTATTTACCTTTATTACTTACTGAGTTGGCGTATTCACATTACTCCATGTACCATGTGTGCAGATCCAGGGGTTGCTGGACGTGCTAGCAAGCATTGATTTTCATCCGTCGCTGATATTTTGGAGTTGGCAAGGTAGCTGCATGATGATCGTAGCCTTGCTCTTCTCCCTCCTATCTTCCTATAGATATTATTAGTTGATTTCCAAACTGTATTAATCTTAGCATTTTAGACATTTTTTAGTAGATGCTCATGACTTGTGACACCTCGATGTCATGCTTTTCTTTCTGCACTTCGTTATTCAGCTTTATTTAATGAAGTTTAATTAGTTAATAGCTTAAAGACATCTTCATTTTGGATTATCGGGTTGTCTTAGTAAAAGAGTCGTCTTGCCTAGTTCCACGTTAGGCGCCATCACGACATAGTAGATTTGGGTCGTGACACCCTTCAGCCTCTGTCATCACAAAAGGGAGAGACATACCCACGTCGGCCTCCGTCGACCTTAAAATATTCGACGTCGTCCTGACATCATCTTCAATGATAATGGTCACCGTCTCGCACAGCGTAAAATCACCGGCTACTGAGTCAATAGCCCGGGTGACCCCCGTCGCCGACATCCACAGATCTCCTTTTACGAGGCATCAAGTCTCCATCGATTGGAAATGACTCCTCTTCTTCATCTATGAGACTATACAAAGGAGAAGCCGAAGTCTCTGTGGCCGAAGTCTTCGTAGCTAAAGAAGGAATAGATACCGAAGCAGCAACGAGAGGGATCGAGGAGTGACCGAATCAATCGCGGTTATAGGAGGGGCGGGAGCCAAAGATGCATCAGTTTTCCTTTTACAAAAAGCAGGTGCGGGAGCTCTGAACCTCCTTGACGATCCCCTAGTCGAAGCTGAGAAGAATACGAGGAGAGAGAAAAGTAAACAAAAATGAACAAAAGAAAAAGAAACCCAAGATGCCAATAATAAGAGGAACTTACAAGTCGAGAGGGGAGCGGGTCCAAACCTCTTAAAAAACCCGACCACTCGCGAATCCCTGCAATATGAGGAAGAAGTCGACCAACCCAATCAGAAATGTCGGCGACCAAAGGAGAAGGTGTATTCTTGGCTACACAATTAAGGAACATAAAGTCAAAACCCCCAGTCGGGCATAAACAAAAAATCAATCAAGTATCTATAGGAAGATGGAATACTTACGAGTATAGTTCCAAGTCTCGGGAAAACTGTCGGCATTGGCCACCACGCCTTCAGTCTTGACGAAGAAGAAATTAAACCAGAATTGGCGGCTGGCCTTGTCGTCCATCTTTACCACCAAACATTTACCCACTCGATGGCGAAGATTTACCATCGTCCCCCTATAAAACCTAGGGGCAAAGTGATGTATCAAATGATGAAGCGTCAGTTTGACCCCGCCCAGCTCGGAAAATTTGGTGAGCATCCGAATAAGGTTGCAAACATATGGTGCGAGCTGAATCGGGCAAATATTGTAATAATGGTAGATCTCCTTCGCCAACGGAAGAATATAAAGAGTGTAGCAAACTTAGAATGGGTAGGCGTAGAAGGCGCAATACCTCGGATGGTGAGTCGTCACAACATTTCACCTCGCTGGAATCAACTCGACATAATTGGGAATATTGAATTTTGCCCTGAGCTCTTACAATTCTTTCACCGTCATCACCAATCAAAAATCCCCAGGATCGGCGTCAAGGGACTTGGTACAATCGGACCGGGAATCAGGGTTTCGTGGAATTATCTTTTCCACCAACAGGAAGGCTCCATCGTCAACGGCAGTAGGAACACCCTCCTCATGGGGAGCTACTGCCAAGGGGGGACAAAACTCCCCTCACCGGACTCAGAAGGTATGTTAGACATCGTTTTTTTATAAGAGAATGGGGTTTCAAAAGAAGAAAAATAAGAACGAATGACATGATAAGCCCTGGAAATAGAAGAAAAGGAGTGATCTACAAAGTGAATCAAGCAAGCTAGTGATAGCGGAGAAGAAGGAATTTGAAAAGTTCCAAAAATTGGAAAAGCTTCCCCTATTTATAAGTTTGGAAGGCACCCGAATCGAAATCGTATGAAACATAATTAGCACGAAACTCGAACTGATAGAGCCAATCAAGAGCTCCAACCGAATCTATGCAATGCATCGGGAAACGACATCATTATGACGCACGGGGCCGTGACGTCACTTCTATTCGTGGCCCAGATAACTCCAAATAATTTCTCGGGCAATTTGATAAATTCAAAATATGCGAACCACAAAAGGTAGGTCCCATCTCCACAACCACGAGCCTCGCCAACTCTCCATGACATTGTCCGCTTATCGAACCCATACGGGGGAACGATCTCAATAAGCGGAGGGGCTAACTGTATGATCGAAATCCGCCTTTATAATATTGAGGCAAGATAATACTAAAAAAGGAACTCCTGAGTCGTCGTAGGTCGAGATGGGCCAAGGAGCAGCAAAGTCCTTGGCTGGAGTGGCGACATGAGTCGTAGTCGAGATGTCGACGAAAGCCGTAGTCGAGATGATAACAAGGGTCGAGATCAAGGTTGAATATCATTGATGAGAGCTATAACGGCTAGTTTGTCAAGATTGTGTATTATAAGAGAATATTCTAGTGGATATTCCTTGTACATATATATATATATATATATATATATATATATATATATATATATATATATATATATATATATATATATATATATAGAGAGAGAGAGAGAGAGAGAGAGAGAGAGAGAGAGAGAGAGAGAGAGAGAGAGAGAGAGAGAGAGAGAGAGTAATATTCACTTGTAAGAACTCACTTTGACAAAAGATTCTCTTTCTCCTGCTAAGATACAAACATCACCTTTTCACTAAGATTCTAGTTCATACTATTCTATACTTTTCCATCAGATCCGAGAATAACTCGAATATTCAAGGATTTGTCTGTCATTCATCATTGTCAGGAGAAACATCCATTTATTTCATCCTTTATTGGGCGAATCATTCCTCCTATTTACTTAAATGACATTCATTGATATTCATTGCTATTGAATGTTACTTTATTGCTCATGCCTTTTAGAACAGTTATTGCATGTTGTCATTACTATCTAACCGAGCCCGCCCATTGATTATTGCACCCTTGAAAGTTTTATCTAGAAATATTATTGTTAACTAGGTTTAACCCCTAATTACATAAATTTAATTATTTGAACCAAGATACATATTTTTTGGTTTAACAGGTTTATAACAGTACTGGGTAACATGCAACACACAGAAACTATACAGAGGTAATGGGGAGGTACTGAGTTCTTTACCCGTTAATGTTGCCAAGTATTCTTCTGACATGATTGTAGAGCCAACTAATTGCTAATAATATTAACAATAATAGTTGAACTACGTTAAGAAAACGCTATTTCATTTTTGTATTTTTCTCTTATCATGTTTGCACGCTTATTCTCTCATATTATCTGACTATCTGAGCTGAGAGTTGCCTTTATGCTAGTATTTCATTTTCAAATGTGTCAACTTAATTCTTGATTGGGGACACTACTCTGTTGTCCAAATAAATTTGACCCATTTACTAGCTATCTGAAGAGCTAAAGAATTTTCAAGCGTTTTGTCATTTAGAATTATGTGGTTAACAGTGTCTTCTACGTAATCCTTAAATTTGAAACCTTGTTCCTATGAATAAGTATATTAGTGTTCATTAAGAAATAGATATTAGCCCTCGTAAGTCAAGATCCCTTAAACAAATGAGTTGTGCAGTATATAATATACTAATAGGTAAAGTAAGTATATATTTGATGGAATGCTCCAGCATTTTCTGATAAACTATTGTATGTCTGGGTTGGAACTTGGAATCAGTCCATAATACAAAAGATATTAATAACAACTTTCTCAACAGCCAACGTCATTCTTTAAACCTCCAAATAATGTTGCAAAATGTAACATCAATTGTGAGCATATATAATACAGACGTACGTAATAGAATTGATGTTCCACTGATGAACTGTACCATCCTCGAAACCTACATATGTACTGCTCTTTTTCATTCAATTGCATCTCCAAATTTGACGATAAACAAGAAAAAACATGATGAATCCAAAGTACGAGAGTAGATCCATTATAAAAGAGTAAGTACCAGTGAATAGGTTCAAAGAAAATCTACTCATATGTTCAAAGGGAACAACATATACCACTATTAAAGCTAAATAGGTATGATAGGGTCGGAGCTAGGTGCGCGGAAGGGAGTCCAGCCGAGCTCTTTTCGTCTGAAAATAACATTGTGTATATAAGATCAATTTTTTTGTCGGCATGTTGAATCCCCTTATAGCTTCTTCGTGTCTTTGCTTTTTAATTTTTTTGAATCCTCATGGTGAAGATCCTGCTTCCGACACTGTATATTACCAGTTAATAGTTTGAACCGTAGCATGATTAATTAGATTATATGATGATGAATTAGAACATGATACTGAGGGGTCGTTTGGTAGGAGGTATTAGAAAAAATAATGTAAGCATTAGCTCTATGCATTACTAATATCTTGTTTGGTACATTTTTTCAACGTATGATTAGTTATACATCATACTTGGTATTATCCTATGTATAAGTAATGCATAGAAAACCATGGCATTAGTAATACCAAGGTTATTAATGCATGCATTAGTATGGTTAAAAACAAAATTATCCTTAAAGTCCCTTAAAGTTCGACAATATGGAGGGCATTTTTGTAAACAACTATTTTTCTTAAAAATTATACAATGCATTATAATTTTAATACACCACACCAAACAGTAGATAAGAAATAATATATGCATAACTAATGCTTGCATTACTAACCCATGCATTATTAATACAAGCATTACTAATACATCTTATTCCGCAATATTCTTATACTACCAAACGACCCCTGAGTTTCACATCTTTACTAGCCTTGTGCACCTCCTTTAATTTGTTCCTTAGCGAAGTTTGGATCAATGCCGCTATAGCTACAAGTGAAGGTTTCTTTGGGTTAAAAGCACTTGGACAACTACTAGTTGGAGTGCGTAGAAGATATGTTCAAAACATTGGCACCTCAACTACATTATTAACATCAATTAGAGGTTCCTTCAAAGTCACATCATGACGGTCGGCCTTGTTTGTTTGGAGTAACGAAGAAGATATATAGCATCGCACGTGGATGTTTATGAAAACGTACGTTGAAAAATCTATTCAATACATATTAGAGATCAGTTCTCAATTAAATTTGACTCATTTGGCAGATATATGCGTCAATATCTTTATTTTTTTAACACCATATTGACAAATTAAGAAGAATTCTACGTTCGTTCCTTTTGTTCTTTCCTAAGCAATTTTGTGTACCTTTTTATGGCTATCGATTCTTGCTAAGTTTCAGTTTTTAGTATTCCTTCCGCCTAATTTATGTTACACCTTCTTCTTTTTAATCTATCCCCAAAAAGAATATTATCTTTTTATATTTAGAAACAAGTTAATTATAAAATTCTTTCTTTAGTCTTAATGAGATGAGTTATAGGCACACAAACATGTCTAATCAAATGGTACCACATAAATTGGGATATTTTCAATAGCATAAAGATGAAAGTTGTGTGGTCCTTTTTCCAGAATTTACAGTACTAGTATTATTAAACTATATCTAGGAGGTTCGAACCTAATCCCCTCTTACATGATCTATTATTGTTTTACTTCTCTAATAATATCAGCCAAGATATATAATTCGAAAAACAAAGGAATCTCTCAATGAATGACCCATATTATGCACAACAAATGGAACGATAAGTCAATAGAAATAGAGATAGAATATCAAATAAATATCCATTGTTCAATTACAAACCTCGTACACAGAGAGAACAAATGAATTGAATATCAAAATGAACAGCTGGCTTGTTTATTTGGACACAACACAATCCAATAAGCTTAATGCTACACTTGCTTTTGAAAATAGACTCCCTTTGGAGAACGACAAACTAGAGGAACTTTGGCTGATAAATTTTAAGGACATTTGCGGGTGTTGTTATGAGTAGTAAGGTTGAAATAGCAAGGACAAGCTTCATAATTGCCAGAGGTCCCTGGTGGCACGCAGTGGCATCTATGGCAGCAGCTTCCACATGCTCTGTTGCATAGATTTGGCCGAGACGACTTGCTGCACCTATATTCACAGGCTCCTGTGCAATCTGTTTAACCAGCACCCCAACAAAAGGAAAAGAATATAACTGCATCAGAAATTTAAAAACTACATATAGACACTAGATATATATAAAAACATTATACTCCTTAGTTTGTTGTGAAGGAAATACGTAAATGTCACATTACTTAGTGGCTGTGAAACTTGAGGGGCTGGTGCTGGTGCTGATGGCTCGCTGTAGTCAACCTGCGCCAATATTCCAAAATCAAATGTTATTTCAAGTTGAAAGAGTTAACAACATGATTGTGCTATTTGAGATTTAAAATAGAAGAACCTTTTGAAAGGCATTAGTGAAATGGAAAAGCATGAAGGAGGCAATAAGCAAAGCAGCAAATGCTTTTTGGAATGCCATTTTTCAGTAACAAAGAAAAGGGGTACAAAGGAGAAAACTGAGAGCTCGGATATACTGAGCTTGGATGTGAAGCAAAAGGAAGAGTGATGTATCATGAATTTATAGCACAAGGAAATAAACCACTCCACCCTATCCTTTCTTGGGGTATAGGATTTAAAAAATACACCGACAATGTAAAAGTATTATGCTACTCTATTAGTTTAACTAGCTATAGATACTCTATAGTAAATTAGCAATAGTAAGTCAATTATTATTTTTATTAGATTATAAATAACTGCAATAATTATGCTCGGAGAAGATTTGCGTTGCAACTGTATTAGTTAAAAGATTTACGTAAAAATAACACCAGAGGCGGATTTGTGTTTGGAAAAGAGGGGCCACTAGACCCGTTATCTTCCACAAAAATTCTAAATATATAAGTGTATATATAGATAGAAAACAGTCATATAATTTGCCTGAACCCTTAAGTCAAAAGTTCGGAGGCGGCACTTAATGAGTAGTTCGCTCCTATGCTCGCCACTTATAATTAAACTCTACTCAATATGGCAACGGCGGGAACATAAATACTTGTCCTAGTGATGATGCTAGCAAGAAATGGGAAGTAGCTAAGAAGGTCGCATTGCCAGCCTAATTTCACAGTGTACCAAGAGTTTTGGAAAAAGAGTTTCTTTGGGATTCTAGTCTTAGAGCCCGTTTGGACATACAATTTTTTTTTTTCCAAAAAATTTTTACTTTTTTTGAAATGAGTGTTTGTTTATAAAATTTCAATATTTCACTTGAAGATGCATTTGGAAATTTTCAAAAATTTGAAAAACTCCAAAAAATTGTTTTTCAAAATTTTTACTCAAATCACTCACAAAAATTTAAAAATAACCCAAAGTAAAATTTATGTCCAAACATAACTTTATTTCAAATATTATTTTCACTTGAAAAAAAATTTCACCATTTTTTGAAATTTTACAATTCTTATGTCCAAACGCCTACTTAGGAAAAAATATTAGCCGCACACCAGTAAGATTCGATGCTGCGATCTTAGATTACAAGCACATATTTTACGATAGAATCTCCCAAGTTGCATTAAATTATTATTATTATAAGCTCATAAATTTGCTAAATGGCATATTTATTCACTTAGATCACTTAAAATTTAGTGATATGAGTCCTCCGCTGAATTATTGTTTGACTATTCGTTGGCAAATTGTCTGACACTGGTTTTATTTATTTTGACAAATATGTTGCAGAGATACGGAACCTAGACGAAAGGCAATAGTAAGCACTAGTCGCTCGTTTGCTACGACCGATAAAGGATAATTAATCTTAGGATTAAATATAAGATAAATTTATTTTATATTTGATTGAAATAAAATCGTAATATAACTGATTTCGAAATTAATTATTTCAAAATTTTAGTGTTTCTTTATCCCTATGAAAGGATAGGGTAAGTAATCCCAAGATAACTAATTCTAAGATAATTAATTTTGTAATAACTTGTTTCCTATGCAACCAAACGACAGCAAAGTTATAAACAGCATCATGACTTGAAGTTAAATATCTACTTTTTCTTTTTGTCAGTTTCAAACATTGTCCACTGTCTTTGTAGGGAAATGTTTCAGACGAGTTATACTCCACAAAGGATTAATTTATATGATCAAAGTTTTATGGGTAAATACTTCTTCTTCTGTTCTATTTTGTATAACCAGAAAATCAATATGTTCTTTCAGCAAAATTCAAAAATATACAATTCTAATTCATTTTCGTGAATAAAAATATTACTATTAAACTCTCTAGTTTACAAATACCATGAATTTCTCGAAAGTCCTAGATATAATACAAGAAATTTTATTTTGTATTTCATACAACTGACACTAGTTGTATGAGACTCTTTTTTGTCTCACAAATTTGTGGACCTCAATCTTACACTTATGGGTCCACAGAAATCTGGGTCCATAAAACTGTGAGACAAAAATATTGCCTCATACAACTAGTGTCAGTTGTATGAGACACAAAATAAAATTTTCCATATAATACACCTTTTCCCCTATTTTATAGCCAGGTGAGACATGAATGTAAAAATTGCATAGGGCACCCTATTTGGTCGCCCCCATTTAACATATACCTATTTTTTTTTAAAACTTTTAACTTGTACCCACTTTTTAAATAACTTCAGCCCCCTTTCTCCTCCTCCTTCGTTTTCTTCTTCTTTTGCTTCTTCTTCTTTCTTCTGCTGCTGTTGATGCTGCTATGGAACTTCAGTTATTAAAATTTTGTGTAGACATATCTGGTTCAATGATAAGACGAAAATTTTCTTACATTACTGTATTCCAGTCAAGAAATACGAATGGATCTGCAAGTGGTCATTGTTTGGCACCATGTCCTTTTCACCCTTAACTTCAGGCTGAAGTGAAAGCAATTCACAAATTTAGCATCTTGCCATGACAAGGAAACACCAAGTTACTTATATAGTTATATGCAATAAGAAATAAAATGTCCATTGCTTATATAGTGCTGAAACTTTTACAAATGAACTAAATAACTTCAGCTCTAGAGCTGAAGTTCGCCAATTACAAAATAAAAACTTCAGCTCTAGAGCTGAAGTTCGCCAGTTACAAAACAAAAACTTCAGCTCTAGTTACAAAAATAAAAAGCTGAAGTTCGCCAGTTACAAAACAAAAACTTCAGCTCTAGAGAGTTCGCCAGTTACAAAACAAAAACTTCAGCTCTAGAGCTAAAGTTCGCCAAAAACAAAAATTTCAGCTCTTGAGCTGAAGTTCGCCAGTTACAAAACAAAAACTTCAGCAATGCAAATAGAGAACAAAACTTCAGCTACTATGCTTTAGTCCAGCAATTACGAACAAAAACTTTAGCACACTTGGTTCAAAATACTTGCTACTTCAGGCCCGTCTACTAGAATACTGAAGTTTTGCGTGATTGCCTTTGCTACTTCAACCCGGTATGCTGAAATTATATGAAAAAATGGGTACGCTTGTAATTTTTTTTGCAAAACGGGCACAAGTTAAAACGTGACACAAAAAGCGGGGGCGAACGGCACAAATAGCCACGAAAAGCTGTGGCTTTTATTTTAAAGCACTGTTTTCAATGTATTTAGACCCAGGAGTACAACTTTTAAACAGTCCTAGCTGGAATCCTAATGGGGCCGGACTAATATGTCAGAGATACTTACTTAATTGGCCGTTCGGCACTAACTTACGACAACCGCTAGCCCATTATATTTGATTGCAAGTTATAGCCAAAAACTTATTGCATTGGCTACTGTAAACAATAACTTTACATCTAGAAAATATAAAATCAAGACCGAAAAATATTGTAACAATCGTAATATTTTATTTCGAATATTTGAGTGTTACAATCTCTATGAATCCTCTAATTCTTCTTTTCAATAGTAAATAAATTCAAGGGTCTTTGAGCTTGATCTTGAATCTATATTTGTTTCCACGAACGATGATCTTGTTCTTGAGCTTGAGCTTGATTGCTTGAATTTGATCTTGATTCGTTCTTTGTTCTTGAGCTTGAACTTAATTTCTTGAACTTGAACTTGATTGCTTGAAGCTTGAAACTTGTAGAGAAATTTGCGGTGTTTGATCCACGAGCTCTCTCTTGCTTCTTGTTACAACTTCTAGTGTCTCTTCTGGGTTATGAAAACCCCTATTTATAGTTGTGGGAGGGAAGAGTTATGATAAGAACAAACTCTTTCCGACCAATCAAATTGTAGTGTAACATGGTCACATTTGATTGGCCAGAACATGTCACTTGCACACGTGGCACGATTTCATTGGTCTTTTAGCGTGACTTGGCATGCCTTGTCATTTTGACATGTCGCATGATCCTATTGGCTCTTCCGTTTGATTTGGCCTGCCAAATCATTTGACACGTGGCACCAAACTGGCCTCTAGAAAGATGACATCTTGGGCTTAATAAAGTGAGTTCATCACTTTAGCCCAATGAATTAAGACTTATTTATTTAATTCATATATATTGGACTTATATAATTAATTCAATTGTATTAGCCCGTAGTATTTATTTGGACTAATATATCTTGAATTTAAAACATAACCCAAATTATTTTATAAATTTAATTTTAATAAAATTTATATGCCTATAAATACCCCCTACTTCAAGATTTGTTGAGGTGGCTAAACTTTTTAAGACTAGGCTTGAAGTATTAAATTAATGCTATATGAAATTAATAAATATCCGTGCGACTTATTTGCATGTTAATGCATTGGACCACAGTTACACATGTCTATTAATTCCCTTGATGTAGTTTTGCCTTCTAGTGATGAGATTTCATTCTCCAATTGGGTGGAAGGAAATAGTAAGAATTTTCCATATTAGTCACGTGAAGTAGCAGAGAGTTGTCATATTAACTAATAGCAATTGCTAAAGTTAAAGTGAATTGGGTTTTCTTCAGCCTTCCACGTAAGCTATCCTAATCCTAATTAAACGTAACTTCTTCAAGATTATGATGTTCAGTTTATGTGCGCTAAATTATAGCAAAGTGTCCAGTTCAAACTTCTTTCAAATTAATGTTCTGGGGCTGATTATTATAGGAACTAATTAGTAGTACTGAATTTTCACATCTCAACCATACGTAGGTAAGAGACCTTCACCGCTTCAGCTTTTCTTCTTTTCCAATACTGATAATCACGCATCCCATATCGAGAAACAGACTTCCCAATGTTCTCTTTTGCCATCTATATAAACCCGTGTGCTCGTATTTGCTGGGCATCAATTCCCAATCTTCGCAAGCCACTTGAGTCTATTTTTGTGAATTCGGAAGCATTAATGCGAAGGTAATTTCTTCTTCTTTTCTTGTACTTTTCTTGTTTTGTTGTCCTTTTTTTTAGGTCAAGCGAGAAAGATATATTCTTGTACAACCAGATGATTCACGCATAAAGAAGACAGTCTTAGGGTGTGAGGGGATGGATATTCATCCTGACCCAAATATCAGAGAGATTATTCTCAATGGCCCGACTATCAGAGAGATTACTCTCAATGTGGATCGACTATCGGAGAGATTACTCTCAAAATGACCCAATTATCGGAGAGATTACGCTCAATGTGGCCCGACTATCGGAGAGATTACTCTCAAAATGACCCGACTACCAGAGAGATTACTCTCAAAATGACCCGACTACCGGAGAGATTACTCTCAAAATGACCCGACTATTGGAGAGATTACTCTTAATGGCCCGACTATCGGAGAGATTACTATCAATGTGGCTCGACTATCAGAAAGGCTACTCTTAATGTGGCTCGACTATCAGAGAGAGACCAACTTAAGGTGCAAAAGGACTCATATGTCCACCTTAAGATTGGAAAGTTATAGTTCCTTTTAAGGACAAACCTACGAAGAAGACAACTTAAGGTGCAAAGGGACTTATATGTCCACTTTAAGATTGGAAAGTTATAAAGCTTCAACTCGAAGACTTTATGGACTTGATGACGCCTACTTGAACACTTGGAAAACTTTGAAGATTTGGTGGACTTTGCAAACTTCAACCTGAAGACCGACAAACTTGAAGATTCGGCGGACTTTGATGTTTCAACCTGAAGACTGACAAACTTGAAGATTCGGCAGACTTTGACGTTTCAACTTGAAATATTTGAGGGCTCAAATATTTTCACTTGAAAACTGACGAGTTTGAGGACCTAACTTGAAGATTTCAACTTGAAGATTTGGAGGTTTAAATATTTCGACTTTAAGACCGACGAATTTGAAGACTGAAACTTGAAGACCGACGGATTTGAAGACTTAAACTTGGAGACTTGGAGGGTTTAAATATTTCAACTTGAAGGGTGGAGAACGTGAAGACTTCAACTTGAAGACTGACGAACTTGAAGATTTCAACTTGGGACTTCGAGGGCTTAAATGTTTCAGCTTCTCTTTTGATTTACATTGTCCGACTTTTATCTTAGTTGCATAATTTTTAGCTTTAAGCGATTGTAACAAAATATTCATATTTTGCAGTGGGAGAGTCTAAATAATGAACCGTTTGAATTTTCAAAAATTAGACTTCAATATCTAATATATATACAAAATTTAGAATCAAACGCCTTCAGAATCGCTCCAAATAATATTTTGAACCCAACTTTAGATTCCACTATGTTGAAAATTTCAGATTTGCGCAGTCTTAACAAAAATATCATATCTTGGTGTAGAAACGTCGAAATTATGAACCGTTTGATTTATTGAAAACTAGACTTCAATATCTAGAACATATCCAAAATTCTCAATCAAAAAACTTCAGAATTGTCCCAGATAATATTTTGAAATCAACTTTATATTGCACCATGCTATCAATTCTAAATTTCGCAGTCTCACCAAAAAAATTCATATCTTGGTGTAGAAACGTCAAAATTATGAATCGTTAGATTTTTCGGAAATCAAACTTCGAAATTTAAATCATATCCAAAATACAAAATTTAATACCATAAGTATAGTTTCAGATAATATTCCAAGGTCAACGTAAAATTTTGACACACTGACGATTTTAGATTGCGCGACATCACCAAAACTTTTGTATCTTGGTATGGAAGCCTCGAGATCGGAAGATGTCTTACTTGCCATCAATCAAAATTTAAGAGCTATATTCTCACAAATATCTTGGGTTCAAGTCTCACTAAATTTGAAACGTTGTGTCAAGCAATCTTTTCCTTATACTTGTGTTTCCTTTTGATGCCTCACTTCTCTTCCCTTTTTATTAAGGCAGAGGGCGGACTTGGAGACCAACAAACTTAAAGATTTGGCGAACCTGAAGATATAGAGAATCCCTGGACTTCAATGCAAATACTTGATATCTTTCTAAAATCGGCTCATTGAAGATATCAATTTACCATGGAAGGTTTGCCCCTTTAAGTCAAATGAGATCAAAGTTCAACAGGAGGATGGCATTTTAGCTTGATCTTACATTCCTTCATACTTCATTCGAACAACAATTGGGGAAATATGTGTCTTTTGAACTTATGCGACTGAACTTAAATGAAACTCTAAACTACCTATGTACCTCGGCGAAGAGGATCAACTCATATCGTCGTTCAGACTGGGTGATTCTTTTTTTTATATGTCCTAACTTTTGTCTGGGCCGCCTCTTTCGAAGTTTTCAGCCTAGCAGACTCTTTTTTTAGGGGTCGTACACAGAATAGACTCATGCGGGCCAGCAGTGTAGCAACATGCAATTTAGGCTCATGCGTCAAGGAGCATTGCAACTTCAAGGATAATACTTCTTCAAAAACTTGCCATTGATAGGGCAGTTCTCATGCCATCTGCATCAACTAGCTTGTAATCCCCACTTGAATAAGCTTCTCGTACGACATATGGCCCATCCCATTTTGAAGTGAACTTCCCTACAGGTTTATGGGAAGTAATTACGGGTCTTCATATGGCAAGGACTTGATCTCCTACTTGAAAGGATCTCTGGAGAACTCTTTTATTGAAGGCGCGAGACAATCAAGCTTGACAACATTTAAGACTCTATTGAGCTTCCAACCTTTTCTCATCAAGAGCCTCCAACTCTGCTAATCGAAGTCGAGCATTTTCTTCATCAGTGATCCCTTCTTGAATACCTAGTCGTAATGAAGGTATTTGATGCTCAAGTGGCAAAATGGCTTTGACTACATAAACGAGTGAATAAGGAGTCGCTTGTGTTGGCGTGCGGTGAGTCGTCCTATATGCCCATAGAGCTTCTTCCATGCAGTCATTCCAATCTCGTTTGGAATTGGAGACGACTTTCTTTAGCAAGTTGCATAAAGTTTTGTTGAATGCCTCAGCTAGACCATTGGCGACAGCATTGTACATCGAAGAGTTACGTTGCTTGAAGCCAAAGAGATCACAAATCTTGTTCATCAACCTATTATCGAATGGCTTTCCATTATCCGTTATTATGTAACGAGGAATGCCAAAGCGATAAATAGTGTATGCTCAGATTTTTGTAACATTTTCCTTCTTCACTTCCTTAAGAGCAACAACTTCAGCCCATTTCGATAAGTAGTCAGTTGCAGCCGTGATGTATAGGTGCCCACTAGAGGACTTTGGTAGTGGTCGAACAATATCCAATCCCCAAGAGTCAAATGGTCAAGATGCCACAGTCGGGTGCAACACTTCAGGAGGTTGATGAATAAAATTCGCATGGAATTGACAAGCCTTGCATCTTCGAGCGTAGTTCAAGCAATCTTTTACCATCATTGGTCAATAATATCCCATCCTTTTTATATGAAAGTGGAGCTTTGGTCCAGACTGGTGCCCACATACCCCAGAATGTGTTTCTTGCAAAGCTTGGAGTGCTTCATCTTCCCCTAAGTATCGCAAGAGTACTCCCTCGAATGATCTTCTGTATAGGGTATCTTTGTAGTAAAGGAAGCGAGGTGTACGACGACGGATTTCAATTCTTCTTCTCGAATTTTATGGAAGTATCCCATAGCATAAGTAGTCGATAATGGGTTATCTCCATTCTTATTTCTCAACTTTAGAAATAGCAACAAGATGTTTGAGTTCGTTTTCTTCACCTTCAGCCTCATTTGGCGACGATACTACCCATTTCTGGCAGACGGTAACTTGTGCTTGATCAGGCAGGGCTAATGATGAAGCTAGAGCAGCTAAAACATCAGCCTTCTTATTTTCTTTCCTTGGCACATGCTGAGTAGTCACATCACCGAGCCACCCCCATCAACTTGTTAGAGTAATCATGATATTGGCGTAGTTCAGGCTTCTTAACCTCATAACTACCCAAAAGTTGATTGACCACTAAGTAAGAGTCACTAAAGACTTGCAATTGCAATTGCTTCATATCAACGGCCATTTCAAGCCCAAGTATTAATATTTGATACTCAGTAACATTGTTGGAATAGAGTTGTGTCAAGGTGAAGGAGTAGGGCAAGACTTCACCTTGGGGAGTGACAAATACTACACCAGCCCCAGATCCCCCACGATGCGCAACACCATCAAAGTACATCTTCCATGGAGGTTGAACTTCAACGACCATTGCGTCCTCATCAGGTAGTTCATCAGTTAGCTCCCCGTCATCAGGTATCGGATGATCTGCCAAGAAGTCTGTCAATGCTTGTTCTTTTATAGCCTTTTGAGGGATGTACAAAATCTCGAATTGTTGAAATT
This sequence comes from Nicotiana tabacum, assembly GCF_000715075.1. Lineage (NCBI taxonomy): Eukaryota > Viridiplantae > Streptophyta > Magnoliopsida > Solanales > Solanaceae > Nicotiana > Nicotiana tabacum. Next base: position 139,509,320 of record NC_134082.1, read on the forward strand.
GGAGGTACCATCTCGCTAGTCGATCACTAAGAATAGGTTTTGACATCATGAACTTGATGGGAGTTTCTTTAGAAACAAGACAGACAACATGAGCTTGAAAGTAGTGCTTCAACTTTTGAATTGATAAGACTAGCGGCAAACACAACTTTTCAATTGGTGAATAATTCAACTCTTTTGGTGTCATCATCCTGATCAAGTAGTAAAGAGAGTTTTCTTTCCCCTCACAATTTTCTTGGGCCAACAGTGCTCCAACAAACCTTTCCTGTGCCGCAATGTATAGAATCAATGGCTTTCCAGGTATAGGAGCTGCTAAAACTGGAGGCTTCATCAAGCAGGTTTTGATACTTTCGAAGGCATTGCTTCAAGCTTGGTCCCACTTGAAAGGAACGCCTTTCTTCATGAGGCGACTAAATGGTTGGCACCTCCCAGCCAAGTTTGATATGAATCTTCTAAGGTATGCTAGCTTTCCTTGCAGACTTTTCAATTCATGGATATCTCGAGGCTCAAGCATTTTCAAAATGGCATCCACTTTGGCTTGATCAATTTTGATCCCTCGATGTCGAACAATGAAACCAAGGAACTTTCTAGAAGTAACTCCAAAGGTATATTTCAATGGATTCATCCTAAGTTGGTACCTCCGGAGCAATTCAAATACCATTCTCAAGTCTTTCATGTGGTCGCCCTTCTCTCTTGATTTCACCATTAAGTCGTCAGCATAGCATTCGACATTCTTGTGGAGAAGATCATCGAAAATATTCTGCATAGCCCTTTGGTAAGTAGCACCAGCATTCATTAAGCCCAAAGGCATTACCTTGTAGCAATAAATACCCTTTGGGGTACAGAATGTAGTAAGCTCTTCATCTTTTGGTGCCATGCGTATTTGGTTATAGCCCAATGAACCAACCATGAAAGACATTGCCTCGTAACCAGTAGTAGCGTCGATTATCAGCTCCAGAATAGGAAGCGGAAATTCATCTTTTAGACATACATTGTTGAGATCTTTAAACTCAACGCACACTCAAATCTGGCCATTCTTCTTCCTTACAGGGACAATACTTGAAACCCATGTTGGGTATTTAACTTTGCAAATAAAGCCAGCTTCGATGAGTTTGTTAACTTCGGCTTCAATCAAGGGAACCAAGTCCGGCCTAAAGCGCCTTTGAGCTTGCTTAAGAGGGCGAGCACCATTTTTGACTACAAGGTGATGGACTGCTACTTTCGGGTCCAATCCAGGAATCTCTTTGTAACTCCAAGCGAAGACATCCCTGAACTCCTTGAGTAACTCAATATATGTGCTCTCTTTATCAACTTCCAGTAAAGCACTTAGGTAGGTAGATCTTGGTTCTTCATCGGTACCAAGGTTAACTTCTTTTAAGGCATCAACTGTCGTTTTCACTCCTTCTTCAAGTTCAGATGGAGCATCCTTTGCAACTTCATCTTCTTGAGGGTCCCCATCGTTGAAGGATATGTGATTACACGGTAAAATATCCTCCAATTCTGCATTATCCTCTATTGAAGATGGAACGCCATTCTTAACTTGTACATTAACATGATACGAAGAACCCACACTTTCTTCATCCTCGTCAAGTTCCTTAGTATAGACCATAATATATGGCTTTACCTTCAGTACTTCTTCACATGAAACCACAAGTTTTGTTTGTCGCCTCATTCTAGAAGGAACCAAACTTTGGAAATCCTTAGAGATCTCCTGAATTTTGGGTGAAGCAGGTGTTCTTATGCTTTGAAAATTTCTCCGGAACTTGTTCCCCTTCTTTAATGGACCCAATCTTTCAAACAAGAGGTCCTCACAAGCAATTTTCCAAGTCGATCAAAGACAGAAGGCTTGTTGGAAGCGGCAGATTCATCTTCAGCAGTGATATAATTGCTACTCGACCTTCTTATGGAGATGCGCACTGGTGATGGTTGCTTGTATCCCAAACCTTCACGTGGTTGCCTCATTGCAGCTTCTGATGGGAGCTTCCCTAACTTTGACGTCCCATCGGGATTGTATTCAGTTTTCGCAAATATCTTGTAAGCATTAGGATCAAAACCTTCATCTGTTCGTTTTGTAGGGAGTGCCACATTCTGTAAACGGTTTTGGGCTACAAACCCTGCAAGTGGCTTCGAGGGCAACTTTACTGCCTCAATTTGTTTTACCGAAAGAGTTAACTCCTTTAGCATGTTGGTTTGGAGATTAGATGATTTGCCCTCATCTTTCTTCCTTTTAGGGACATATTGGAGCTTAGGACTTACTTTCTTGCCATAACATGCAATATCCCCTCTATGAGATTTATTCACGTCGGGTTGTACCTCATCAGTAACAGCTTTGGCTTTACCGATAGTCACCTCAGCTCTTTTAGTTATGGGCTTGTCATTCTTGCCTTTCATGCCATCATCAACTTTTAGCTCCTTCACAATGCGGTTTTTCAAGTAGAACTTTGCATCGGCAAAGCGTGACTCTACCTCGGTGAATGGCTCATCATCAGCAACTATCTTCTTCTCGAATTCACCCTTGTAGTATTTTAAACATTGATGGTACGGAGATGGAACTACTTTATTCTGATGTATCCAAGGCCTCCCAAGCAAAACATTGTATGAAGTCTTCGCATCGATCACATGAAGCCATGCACATGATTGCATATCTTCAATAGTGATTCCCAGCCTGATCGCGCCTATGGCTCTTTGCCCTACTTGGTTGAATCCTTGGATCATCACACAACTTTCTGAGAGTTTGTTCATGGGAATACCGAGTTCTTTCACAATGTGGATTAGCAAAATGTTCACTGAGGATCCTCCATCAACCAAAATTTGATTTACCCTTTCATCGCACATATGGACAACTAGGTACAATGGGCGGTTTTGAGGAGTGTCACCTAGCAAAAGATCGTCATTTGTGAACGTGACCTTTTCCTCACAAGCATTAACTTCTTAAGGAGTGGACTCGATGGGCTTTTCCGAAGCTGGTGCCAACGGTAGGTCATCACTCTTTTTTTCCCCTTTGTCAGCATGGCAAAAAGAGGCATCAATACCCTCATGGGAAATCTTTGTGTGGAACCAAATTGGTAAGAACTCCTCCAAGGTCACTGGATGTCGTGGCTTTTGAGGATGGTGCACCTCCACTTATGCTTTCTTCAAATATTTAACTGGATTCCACTTCCTTGGTCTTTTCACCATCATTTTCCTTGTTGGTTGTCCTATTGATTCTTTTCGTGGGCTCCTTTTGTGGTGCCTAGGATGAGTCACCAATGTCCAACCTTCATCATTATCAAGTTGATTGACTTCAGCTTTGTCGCTCTCCAGTAATTTTTCATCTTTGCTTTCTTTAAAACCACATAATTCATCCAGACTGAATGAGCCAAAGGTGATAGAAACTTGGTTTGGCGCTTGCTTTCTCATCTTCAAGCACGATCTTCTTTTCGTGAGCCAAGTCATGACTTTGTCCTTGAAGACAAAGCACTTCTCCAGAGGGTGGCTTATAAGTCGGTGATATATGCAGTAACTTGGGTCATTTGTTTTCCCAGCTTCATTTGGTCGCTTCATCTCGGGAAGCTCAATAAGATTTAACTCGAGGAGTTCTTCGAAAATGGCTGGCACATCAGAATCCAGAAATGGGTACTCCTTCTCTTGCATTTCTTTTAGAGTCAACTTTCTGCTTGGCTTATCTTGAAAAGAAGTGGATTTCATACTTTACTTCTTGCTCACCTTTGTCGTGAACTTCACAAGTGACGAGTTGACATTCATAGCTTCTTTGCTTTCAAACTTAGGTACAAACTTGCCCCACTTCCTGACTTCTTGCTTGTCATTCCCTTTGCGAGGTTCATAGATGGGCAGCCTTTCATTTCCAGCTGAGGCCACGCTCAATTCCATGTCATGGGCACGGGTTGAAAGTTCTTCAAATGTGCCAGGCTTGATACCTTGAAAGATGTAGCGCAATCCCCAATGCATGCCTTGGATGCACATCTCTATGCCTGAAGCTTCACTAAGCCTGTGTTTGCAGTTGAGGCTTGCATTCCTCCAACGATTGATAAAGTCGATAACTAGTTCCCCACTTCGTTGACGAGTATTTGTAAGTTCTATCATACTCACAATACGTCTCGTACTATAAAAGCGATTGAGGAACTCTTGCTCTAGTTGATCCCAACTATCGATAGATCCAGCCTCGAGGTCCGTGTACCAGTCAAAAGCATTTCCTTTTAGCGAGCAGACAAACTGCTTGATGAGGTAATCTCTATAAGTTCTAGAATTGTTGCACGTCTCCACGAAGTGCGCAATATATTGCTTTAGGTTACCTTTACCATCAAACTGTTGAAACTTTAGAGGTTGATAGCCAGCAGGCATCTTCAACATATCGACCCTTGCAGTGTATGGCTTTGCATATGTAAGGGAGGATTTGGCAGCAACTTCATATTTGTTCTTAATGGTTCCTTCAATGAACTCCTTCAGTTGATCGATTAGAATCATCTATTCAGATGAAACAGGGATAGCCTTAGTGGATGCTGCTTGTCTTGGGGGAGAGTCACTCTCTAGAACTTTTGGGAGCTTGCCGGGTGCATGGGTGGATTCTTCTTGCCGGGTGCATGGGTGGATTCTTCTTCCATCAAGATTCCCACCCTATCTGTTAGCTTGTCAATTCTGGCCTCTTGATTTTGCATGTATTTGGTCAAGCCAGCGATTGCTTCCGTCAAGTTTGCCAATTGCTCCTCCATAGATAAAGTGTTTATCACCATGGCTTGCATGATTGTCGTGGACGACGGAGAGTAACATGGATTTTCACACAGATTGATCCTTGATTGGCTCATGTTATGTGGTGTAAGTGGGGAGGATCCATCACTTGAAGCATCGTCATCTTCCTTCACAGTAGAGTGCTTGGATCCGGAGAGGTCAAGCAGAGCAAGAGTTTTCTTGATCTTTTCAGCAACATCGCTTCCTCCTTCAGATGCGTTTGTGGAAGATCTTGTTCCTTTTGAGGATGAAGATCCGAAAATAGGGGTTGATGCGGATGGCACTTGGGGTTCTTGTTATCCTAAAGAGCTTGCATTGCTCCTCGTAACTGGTCCGAAATTTCCAAATGAGACATCGAGGATGCTTTCCACATCAGCATAGAACCTGGAGTTAGCAGCCTTGGTGAAAGTTGAACCGGAGTTGATTTTCTTTGAAGCCATTTCAATGTTCTTGGACTTTGGTAACTGAAAAGTTGAGCTGAGAGGTAGAGTTTGTCCCACTGGGCGTGCCAGAATTGGTAGACAATAACTTTATATCGAGAAATAAAATCAAGACCGAAAAATATTGCAACAATCGTAGTATTTGATTTCGAATATTTGAGTGTTACAATCTCTATGAATCCTCTAATTCTTCTTTTCAATAGTAAATAAATTCAAGGGCCTTTGAGCTTGATCTTGAATCTATATTTGTTTCCATAAACGATGATCTTGTTCTTGAGCTTGAGCTTGAGCTTGATTGCTTGAATTTGATCTTGATTCGTTCTTTGTTCTTGAGCTTGAACTTGATTTCTTGAACTTGAACTTGATTGCTTGAAGCTTGAAACTTGTAGAGAAATTTGTGGTGTTTGATTCACGAGCTCTCTCTTGCTTCTTGTTATAACTTCTGGTGTCTCTTCTAGGTTATGAAGACCCCAATTTATAGTTGTGGGAGAGAAGAGTTATGATAAGAACAAACTCTTTCTGACCAATCAAATTGAAGTGTGACATGGCCGCATTTGATTGGCCAGAACATGTCACTTGCACACGTGGCGCGATTTCATTGGCCTTTTAGCGTGACTTGGCATGCCTTGTCATTTTGACATGTGGCATGATCCTATTGGCTCATCCGTTTGACTTGGCCCGCCACGTCATTTGACACGTGGCACCAAACTGAGCCTTTAGGAAGATGACATCTTGGGCTTAATAAAGTGGGCTCATCACTTTAGCTCAATGGATTAAGACTTATTTATTTAATCCATATATATTGGACTTATATAATTAATTCAATTGTATTAGCCCGTAGTATTTATTTGGACTAATATATTTTGAATTTAAAATATAACCAAAATTATTTTATTAATTTAATTTTAATAAAATTTATATGCTTACAGTTACAACAAAATATTCGCTAACCCACCTTATCTTTTTCATTCTGCCTCTTTGCTACGCTCAACTCCATCATCCAAACAATTATCATGACCCATCATAAATATCAGTCTTTACTTTCTCAATTTAATAGTTCTTGCAATAAGATTGATATTACATGCACTTAATAGATTTTGTTTTTAGTCAAAATCATAGTAAGATGCATCACATCAATTATGTAATGACTAGTTTTACAAACGTGTAGTTTTTCAATATACAAAAAAGACTGTCACTGTACAAAAAAAATTATACAAATAGACTGTCATTATACAAAAATCTACAAAATAGACTGTCACTATACAATTTATATACTAAATAGACTATCACTATACAAAAAATTATACAAAAAAGATGTCATTATACAAAGTATATACAAAAAAGACTGTTACTATATAAAAAATGTGCAAAATAGATGTCATTATACAAAATATATACAAAAAAGACTATCATTATATAAAAAATATACAAAATAGATGTTACTATACAAAATTATAACGACCCAGTCGGTCATTTTGACAATTTACATTCCGTTTATCTATTTGAAGTCTTGAGTAGCATCGTATGATATATTATGACTTGTGTAAATCGTCGGTTTTGGTTTTCAGATTATTCGGAAATGATTTGGAAGAATGATTCTCAACTAGGAAGCTTTAAATTGGAAGAGTTGACCAAGTTTGACTTTTTAGTACTTGACCTCAGATCGGAGTTTTGATCGTTCCGTTAGGTCCAGATGGTGATTTTGGACTTAGGCGTATACTTGGATTTGCATTTTGATATTTTTAGAAGGTTTCAGCACTATTTGGCGAAAGTTGGAAATTAAAAGGTTTGAAATGTTCATAAGTTTGACCGGGAGTTGACTTTGATGATATCAGGTTAGAATGTGGTTCCGGGAATTGAAATAGCTTTGTTATGTCATTTGAGACTTGTGTGCAAAATTTGAGTTCATTCTAAGTTAATTTGATAAGGTTCGACACGAGTTTTGGAAGTTGAAAGATTCAAAGTTCATTAAGTTCGATTTGAGGTGTAATTTGTGGTTTTGATGTTGTTATGCGTGATTTGAGGCCTTGAATAAGTTCGTGTTATGTTATGGGACTTGTTGGTATGTTCGGATGGGGTCTCGAGGGGCTCGGGTGAGTTTCAGATAGGTTTGGGTTGTGTGGCGCTTGTTTTTATTTATTTATTATGTTTCGGTATCGTTTCTTCAAGCATAAATAGTACCATATTAAGCAAATGAGCTCCAATTTCTATTTTGGTTGAAGCATTAGATTCATATCGTAATTGCGGTGGTATAGTAAAAAGAATCATCGAATTTGGACATCGTATGAGGAGGTTACGGTCATTTTACTAAGAATTGAGTTGCTAGATTTTTTTAGATTAATTACGAAATTGTCATTGACTTCGTAACTAAAATCCGCACTATTTTCAAATATTGAAACCAATATATCTCCTTCATTATAAGGTCAAATGGAGTGATTCAAAAGCCTAACTTGATGGAAATTTTACAAAAAATCCTTTGGAAAAATTAAAAATGAGTTTCGGGATTGTTTGGCACGAGAAACGAGGCATAACAGCTGGCAGAAATATATAATATCAAAGGTTTATTCATTTGGTCATCTTTTGAGTTGGGATCTCGGATTTGGGCAATTTTGGATGCGATTTTCACCACATGGATTGGGGTACGTGTTCTCTACTCGGTTGTGGTTATAATTCATGAATCTATCTTCGTTTTTGAATTTTGATTGATGATTTCAAAGTGAAATTTGGGAGTTTTTGTCTAAAATTTCATAAAGAGAACTTTTGAGTGTTGAACATCGATTCAGAGTCGAATTTGAGCGAAACTAGTATGGTTGAACTTGTAATTAAATTGGTTGTCGGATTTTATGAGTTTTGTCAGGTTCCGAGGTGTGGGCCTAGGTTTGACTTTTTAGTTGACTTTGAGCTTTTGATTAAAGAGTCTACCTTTATTAATTAAATTATTTTCTTAGGATTTATTTGATGTATTTGAGTTAATTTTGGATAGTTTCGAGACGTTCGGAGGTCGGGATACACGGGAAGCCTTTTTTGGAGTATCGCTTGGCTTGCTCGGTATTGGATTTGGCTTGTTTGAGGTAACTAACACTTCTAAACTTGGTGCTGACTGCTGAGGGTATGAAACCCCAAATTACGTGTTATGTGTGGTGTTAAGGTGATGAACATGCTAGGTGACGGGCGTGTGGGCGTGCATTGTGTGAATTATGACTCAGTTATTTCTGTGGTACTGTGTGGTTACCTGATCTTATCTGTAACCATTAAATCTCTACGTGCTAGAGTTATTGAGATTTGATCCATGTTAGAAACTATGTCTAGGCTACATGTTTATCCTGTTGGGACCCATTGAGGTCATTTCTGCTTTTGAGTTATTTTCTTACATTGGAATTACATACTCACTCGTGCTCATTCATATGCATATCATATCTCAGTCTCTGTTACCATTTATTAATACATCACATTATTATTTTCTGGCTGATTTTTATGATATTGTGAGCCCAAAAACTGGAGAGATTGATGACTGAGCGAGGCTGAGGGCCTGATTGTGAGGATATTAATGGGATCGGACTGCACGCCGCAACAAGTATTATTAATTTATGTATGGGATCAGGCTGCACGCCACAACATATTTTATTTATTATGCCATGATTGGCTTATTATAGCACTTTGGCTGAAGGAGCCCCTCCGAAGTCTGTACACACCCCAGTGAGTGCAGGTTCCTACTGAGTGTGAATGCCGAGTGATTGGGAGGGTTGAGTGACTGTGAGGATTGAGTGACCATGAGGACTGAATGACTGTAAGGCTGAGTGGCCATGAGGTCTGAATGACTATGAGGATTGAGAGATGGGAAGAATGAGTGCATTGATATACCGAGAGTATGCATATGGTTTTATCACTGCATTGTATTATAATTGGCATGCATACATTGACATGTAGGCATAGAGTACTTTCCTCATGCCACTTGATAATGTAAAATCTTACCTGTTGTTGGATGTTTTTGGGAAGAATCACAGTTTTCAAACTTACTCCTGTTTTTGGCGTTTTCAGTGAAAAACTTGGGATTTACTGTTATACTTGAAAAACATGCCTATTTTTCTTAACTGCGAATGAGCTGAGAATCATATCTCTGAGTTACTTCGTGTACCATTTTTATTATATTGTTACGAATTGTTACTGGTTATTGGAGTTGGACTCAAACCTTTGTCCCAACTCGTCACTAATTTCAACCTAAGGTTAGGTTTGTTACTTATTAAGTATATGTGGTCGGTTGTACTCATACTATACTTCTGCATCTTGCGTGCGGATTTGGATGTTGATGTTGCTATGTATGACGAAATCTAGTATTGAAGACATACCTGTATTCCGATTATAGCTGCCTCTTGTTCATGGTAACTCTAGACTTATGAAAAATCGGTTTCTGTATAATTCAGACAGATGATGTATTTATTTTACACTAGCTTTGTAAATTTCAAATCTTAGAAGCTCATGATTTGTACTACCAGTCCTTGAGAAATTCATGTATAAAAGCAATTGTAATATCATTTCTTGTCTTAATCAATCTCATTAAATTGGATTGTTGTTAACTAGCTTACCTAGCGGGTTGGATTAGGCGTCATCATGACTAGTTGGATTTTGGGTCGTGACAAGTTAATATCAGAGCTTTATGTTCATAGGTTCTACGAGTCATGAGCAAATGCCTAGTAGAATCTTGCAAATCGGTATGATGACGTCCATACCTATCTTCGAGATGCTACAGGGAATTTAGGATAAACTTCTTATCTTTCTTTCCTTATCATGGGGTATTAATTCAGCTTGAAGCATAACTCTTTGAATTCCTTCCACGCATTTGTATGCGCATGTGAGCGCTCGATATCAGTTGTGCATCGACGACTTGTGATTCCATGGATGAGGTGCGAGATGTGATTTTTGTGTGCTGATGATGGGCCAGTCTGGAGGACTTGAGGCCGGGTTTTGACTGTAGCTTGAGTACGGGGATTTTGGTTGTGTGAGTATGTGTTTTTGGACTTATAAGTCCAATAGTGTCCCTATTAGTGGAATTTGTGGCTTGATGAGTGGTTGGATGGCTATATGATGAGTATGATGTGATTGCGGGATGTGTTCAGATGGATTGAATGTGACGAGAAGAGTTTGCTTGAGATGTAAAAATAAATATTGGGTGTTTGATTTCTGTCTTGATGTGAAATATAGTTTCGAGTTATGAGTGTATTGGAGGATCTTTCATGTTATTTAACTGTGGAACGAATTAGGTTCTCATGCCTTGTTGGTGAGTTCAGACTTATGAAGATTAATTGATTGTGTAGTAGTTGTGCCTGTGAAAGGGTATAAAGAGATGTCAGTTTGAGGCTAAGTAGGTGGGTTATAACCTACGAGTTAATCTACGGATGTATTATTTTTATGATATTGTGTGGAGGCTTTCTTTTCTACCTGTGGGTTATATTTGTGAGATTTGAGTTTGGATCAGCTGTAATAGTTGACCTGACCGTCACGAGGATGAATGCAAGATTTGTAGATGATTTAAGGAATTAGATGGTTTGTGTTACATGAGCTTAAGGATTTCGTTGAATTTCACCAAGGTATTATGGTAGTAATGGGGTATAGTTATTGTAAGTTATAAGATGTTTTATTCTATGGCTTTGAGTCTAGTGGGGGAGTCTGCTACCGACGAGTTGTTTGCACGGTTATGTGTTGTACTGGTTTCGGTTTGAGGTATACTTGTGAATCAGTTATGACTTGCAGAGGTTGATATCGAGGATGACTCGAGTAAGGAATTTCTGGATACGGGTTGTATTACACTCTATAGGTATATGGAAATCATGGAATGATTTGAGTTCTTATTCATGACGGATGTAGTGTGCATGGTGTAGGAATTTATTTGGTTGCGTTAAGGTAAGGTTACTTCTTTGCATATTGTTGTGCTAATGGGGCACAGGTCATTCGGCCCGTTTGGACGGTGCAATTGAGATTTGAGCAGAGTAGATGACTCTCGAGAAGGTTCTAATGGATTCGAGATTATATACGGCAATTGAGAAGTGTCAACTTGAGGGTAATTCGGAAGGAACTCAGAGAAATAGGACATCTTGGTAGTAGGTTGGATCATCACAGTAATGGATATGATCGGTTCTTTGGGTACTTATGATGTGGTAAGTCTCTACATGTATTTTGTGGCAATAATCATGGGTTTGGCGACCTGCATGTCTTGGTTGAGTTAGAGAGATTCAGTTCAGATGTCCTGGTTATGTGTGACGACCCCGCCAGTCGTCTCATGAGTTATCGTTCTGTTTCCCCCATTTCTGATTCTTTATGCTCTGTTTATCCGTGTTATGTGGTATCGGGTTGGTCGGATCGAATCTGGAATGATTTTGGTAAGGTTTGAGACGCTTAGTCTCTTTTGAGGAAGGTTAAGTTGGAAAAGTAAACTAGATGTTGACTTATGTGTAAGAGGGTTCGGATGTGAGTTCCGATGGTTAGGTTAGCCTTGGGAGGCGATTTGGGACTTAGGAGCGTGATCGGAATGGGTTTTGGAGGTCTGAAGTATATTTAGGCTTGAATTGGCGAAATTGGATTTTCGGCGATTTCCTGTTGGTAGGTGAGATTTTGATATAGGGGTCGTAATGGGATTCCGAGAGTTGCAGTAGTTTTGTTGTGTCATTTTGGATGTGTGTGCAAAATTTTAGGTCATTCGGACGTGGTTTGGGCGGGATTTTGATCAAAAGCGCAATTTAGAAGTTTTTGAAAACTTAGGCTTGAATCCAATGTGTTTTGGTTGATTTGATGTTGTTTGAGGTGTTTTGAAGATTGGTACAAGTTTGAATAAGGTTTTGGGATATGTTGGTGCCTTTGGTTGAGGTACCAGAGGCCTCGGGTGAGTTTGGGATGGTCAATCGGGCCATTCCATGAAGTTGGAACCTGCAGAAAATTGCAGGTCAGTGCTGCAGAAAAATGACCTTCCCATTCGCGAGAGGGTCCTCGCGTTCGCGAAGGGTCAGTTGAGGAAGCTGGAAATTTAGCCTTCAAATTCGTGAGGGACGCTCCGCGTTCGCGAAGGGTTTGGCATCTGTGCATCGCGTTCGCGGGGGTGTTGTCGCGTTCACATAGGAGGAATGGGCAGCTGAGCTTCAGGTAGCAATTTGTTCATCGCGTTCAAGAGAGGCGAAACGCGATCGTGAAGTTTGGTCTGAGCAAGGCATCGCGTTCGTGATGGGGATGTCGCTATAGCGAGAGAGAAAAATTGGTCAAAGTTAATTTATGCTTCGCGAATGCAAGGCTTTGACCGCATTCACGAAGAAGGATCTCAGGCCTGGACAGAAGGTTTAAAAGGTCATCTTGTCCGTGAATGTAGGGTTTATTTCTTTCATTGTTGGTCGTTTTTGGAGCTTTTTGAAGGGGATTGAAGAGGGATTCAAGGGGAATTACTTGGAGGTAAGAATTTTGGACTTAAAACTCGATTCTAATGTGAAATCTACCTAATAAATCATGGACTCTAAGCCTAAAATTGAGGAATTAGGCCTTGAGATTAAGAGGCTTTAGAATGAGAATTTGAGGGGTCATTTGGACTCCGATTTCAGTGCTCTTGGTATGTATGGACTCGTGGAAGAATAAGGATTCCGTTGATGTAATTTTTATCGGGTTTCGAGACGTGGGCCTGGGGGTCAGGTTTGGTCAATTTTGGGATTTTGGTATTATTTGATTATTTTTGCTTGGGCTTCGTTCCCTTAGCATATTTTGACGTCGTTATTCTGATTTAGAATAGATTCAACGTGAGTGGAAGCCAATTCGAGGGGCAAAGGCATCGTAGAGTAGTATTTTCACCGGTTTGAAGTAAGTAACCATCGTAAATCTGGAACTGAGTGCACAAACCCCGGTATTTGACTTGTTTTGATAAATGTGGTGACGCACATGCTAGGTGACGAGCGTGTGGGCATGCACCGATAGGGATTGTGACTTCGTATGTCCCATAGCGACTATTGAACCACGTATTTGATTTGAAACCTTATGATATTCCGTACTTTAGTCATTTATACTGTATTATGGGTTGTATGCCATGTTTAGGGCCTTGTGCCGACCTGTTGATACCCTTAGGGGCATTTTTACTATTTTTCCTCACTTTATTTGTTGAAAGCATATCCTCAGTCATATTTTATCTGTTTAAATGTTTAAAACTGGTTTTGTCACTCCACTTCTAATTGTGAGGACTGTTTGGGCTGAGTTCCCTAATTTCTATTATTGTGCCTGAGAGGTTGTGAGGTTAATGACTGAGAGAGGTTGAGAACCTAATAGTGAGGATATTCTATGTATATATTATGGATCGGACTGCACGTCGCAGCAATATTTATATGGATCGGGCTGCACGCCGCAGCGATATATATATTGGATCGGGCTGCACGCCGTAGCGATATATATATTGGATGGGGCTGCGCGCCACAACGATATGATGCTTGGGCTGTAGGTGCCCCTCCGGAGTCTGTACAACTCCAGTGAGCATAGTCGACTATAAATTATGGATCGGGCTGCACGTCGTAGCGGATACTATGATTTATATTACTATGAGATATTAATGAGCTTGAGTGACGAGAGTGAGTCACGAGTGACTGAGGGGCTGCCCGAGAGGCCATATTCTTAGTGATACCTTATCCGAGGGGCCCAGTTATGATATTTTCATTGATTTCACTCTTTTTTTTAAAAATAAGACTCTGTTGGAAAAATTGCTAAGTATATGATTTCAAGTGTTTAAACTAAAGTTGATAATTTTACGATGAAACTGGTTTTAAAATGTGAAATGGACTTGTTATCTTGTTGTTTATTCAGTTATATGATTTTTAACTGCTCGTCACTGCTTTCAGACCTTATTTACTTTAGTTACTTACTGCATGTTACTCCCTGCACCTTGTGTGCAAATCCGGGTGCCCGAGTGGCAGAGTGAGTGTCCTCAGCTGATCTAGAGGTTGCCGGAGATTTTAAGGTAGTTGCATGGCATCCGCAGCCCTGTTTTCTCCTTCTTATCTTGTTCTTTTCCGCATTTTTTTGACTTATATTGTATCAGATAGTCAGTTATGTAGTAGAGGCTCTAGACTCATGACACTAGATATTTGGGACTGTGTAGTTCATGTTTATTTGACTTTCGCTTATATTTTGTTGTTTCTAAACACTTATTATGGAAAAATTGGTATTTAAACCTATATTAGAAAATGGTTTTATAAAAGGAATTTATGTAGTTAATGGTTTGGGTTGGCTTGCCTAGTAATGTGATAGGCGTCATCACGACCGGGTATTTAGGGTCGTGACATTATGTGAAAATGGGTTTCGAAGATGCGTATTGGGATTTCCTCCTGGATGAGATCAAATGGAAGGTTTTTGACTGATCGAGTATGTATTCTTCTTGTGACTTAGAGTTTATTATGAGATTATTGTACTTTTTATATGATGCATGATAGATGCGGTGTGTTGTGTGGGATGGAGATTTGCATGTGCAAGGTCACTGTTCAGTTTTGAAGGGAAGATTATGAATTCTTAGACAGTATGGACGGTTTCTGATGTTTAGATGAATGCTATAACTTTTTGGTATTTCTTGAGAAAGGTGCACATTTCAGAAGGTGCACTGTATTTTGACTTATGAATGCTTCATTAGTATTGCGGTACTCACCTGGTTGATCGGCCGCTGATTTCCGATTTCGCTATGTGGCACAGAGGAATTATCGAAGTATTCCTCCTGGGATGATCATATATGAGAGATGTATTAGACATTCGAGCAGTGGAGTTGGGATCAGATATGGTGATTCAGGTGATCTATGGATTTGGAGACTGGGTGTTCTCAAAAGCAGATTATTTCGTGGTTGTGAATTGTGAAGATGTGGCCAAAGTTGGCCAGATGATAATGTGTTATGTCCAGCCTCGAGCCTGGGGGCGAGACCGACACCCAGTGCCTCACCTATCCTTGTGTATCACTTGCGACTAAGAGACTGAACATGTAATGTCATAGTTTGGCTATGGGCCACATTACAAGATAATGTGCGATGCAAAATATAAAACTGAACAGAGATTAACGCTGACTAAATGTCAACACTGTTGACATCCCATTTTGTCCCTCCTTTCTTCCAAATTATTTCTTTAAGCTTCTAATATCACTAATAATATAAGGTAGTTATTCTAGTATTTATTTTAATACAAATTATGCCTATTTGTTATTACTATTAAAACTCTTACTATACCCGTTGTTGTTGTTTATTATTCACTCGTTCATTCATTCTTATCGCCTTTACCGGCTTTCATAAGAGGGAAAGATCACTCCGTCATGCAGCAGAGCAGTGTTCATCTAACTAGAAATTTGTGAAAAAGCATATCATTCTCCTTTATTTAGTAAAATAGTAATGTTTCTTTAATCCTACGTTTTATAAATATATGATCCAATAATATTACAGTTTTATACTTATCAATTAGTATAAGGGATATTTTTATATGTTAATATTATGTAGTATTACATAATATGATTATTAAAATATTTTATCTAATAGAAGCCCAAAGAAATATACAAAGAAGAAGGAAAATGTTCAGCAGTCTAGGCCTAAATTTCGGCCAAATCAGCCCACCTGACGCAGCCCAAAGTCTCTCTTTAACCCAAAACAAAGTTCAACCCAATCAACCCTCTAGTGACCCGCTAGCCCAAGTCCAGGAATCCTCTAGAATACCTTCCTCATGACCAAAATAACCCTAATTTAAGTTTGGTCAAATAAACCCACAAAAATTTCTCAACTCTCTCTCTTCCTCACGTGATATCTCCCCTTTTCCAAAGAATCTTTCCTTCTCTAGTTCTTCTTTTGCTTTGCCTTCCAGATGACAGAACCTAGCTTCACTAAAATGGTGAAATAAATGGCCAATCATGGAGATTTGTTTCACCTCTCTACTACCCTCACTCAAACGGCTATTTTAATTTTCAAACCAAGAACCCTAATTTTTGCCCCTATAAATGCTCGCAATTGCAGCCCATTTGGGAACAACCTTTACCCCCCACCCCCCAAGAATCCTTAAGCTTCATCCGCCACTCTTCCCCCAAACTTTAGTATTGGTCATCGCCACACTTCGTATCTGTTGCTATAATTTCTCAGAAAATCTGAGTTTCTTATTGTTTTCTTCGTCTTTGTTGGCTCTAGCTATAACAGAGACTTCGTATTTTACCACGTTCGAGTCAGTTCTGATTCTGTTCGCAAGAGGAGTGTAGATTCGAGGCCTGCGACGTCCCTAGTTTACTGCCTCGCAACAGGTATACTTTGGAGCACATGGAGTCTTAATTCGGGACTCTTGCAGTAGAGTCGCATAGAGACTCAACGCTACTACCACCAGATGGAGTCATTGCATACCATATTCCTTAGACGCACCGGATAGCAAGAAAAACAAGCTAAACGCTTGGGGACGCCTATGGCGTCTTTCATTTCTTTTCTTTACCATTCATGTTATTTGACCTTTGCTTGTGATTTGAGTTATCTCTAATTTCTGGGATTATGTGTTAAAATTCGTGTTACCGTAGTATGTTTAATTATGTAGAAGCTTTACTTTTATTATCTATTTGGTACTATCTTATTCATGTAAATTTAGCCTCTATTATAAGGACTTAGAATCAGCTTTTAAAGTGACGCTTCAAAACCTTTTCATCAAAATTATTTTCTATTGGCCTTGTGCTAAACTTTCGTAAACACAAGATTTTTAAGTCCGACGAAATGATTTGTAAAGTATGTATATGAAACTATTTTCGTAAGTCCTAACCTTTTGAAGAACGATTTCAATTGTTGGGTTTGTCAAGTTCTATGGGGTTTAAACATTTTCCTAGAAGTTAAGTCAAAACAATTTATATCTTGAGTTTGAAATGCTTTAAAGTAATTATCTCTTTTTAGAAACTTATATAGTTTTGTAATGACTCACTTCTTCAAACATAACACTAGTATACATGTATTCTCTAATTGACAATCATTTTTCTTGACAAACGTTTAACACTTAGTTTTGAAATTAATTGACCTAAGTTTGGCCGGTTAACCATTTTTAACGGATCTTAAAAGGTGTCTTACCCCTTCCTTTTGAGATAGTTAGAACCCTTACTCATAATCTTTAGGTTAATGGGTCATATAAACAGAGTTAACTTTAAGCACTACTTAGTTAAAATTGGTGTCCTAATTCACCATTAAAATAATTAGGTGGCGACTCTCTTTAATTAATTAAACCTTCAGAATTACCAATATGTTAATACTCTAATTTGATTCGTGTTAAAATAGTGTATAACAAACATAAAGTTGGGCCGGCAATGCCGTCATAATTACTACAACTGACAAGCCAAAAAAATATACGTACATGGCCTACAAGCCCAACATACTACACCAACTGACACGATATGTCTACAAGCTTCTACTGATAGATGTACTGTGATCGGAACAGGGCCCCGACCTACCCATAACCTATCTACATATATACACAAGATGTACACCAAATGCTAGATCTGGCAACTTCGAAAGAAGGGGAGCTTACCGATAAAGTTGTACTCGGGCAACACCTACTGAGGAGATCTACCCGTCTGTCTGTCTGAACTTGCACGCATGAAATGCAGCGCCCCCAAAAAGAGACGTCAGTACGAAATAATGTACCGAGTATGTAAGGTAATATTTTGAAAGCTGAAACTGAACTGATAATATAATAACAGAAAGCAACTGGGGGTTAAGGAAAACCTAAAGATATGCTCATATGCTGATACTGACTCAACTCTCTCAATATAGTAATTAAAATAGTTGTTTGGCCTTATAAGGCTCGGTATATATATATATATATATATATATATATATATATATATATATATATATATATATATATATATATATATATATATATATATATATATGCTCTACCGTAGTAGGCTCGTTCATAGGCGCTCGGCCATACTAGGCTCTGTATCTCGACCAACTGGGCCAGCTCATAGGTGCTCGGCCACAATAGATTCGATATATAACTTACCATCTGATCAGAGGTTGCCCAATAGGGGCCTACCCGTCGATTATAACTCGATGGTAAAAAAAATATTTTAATATTGTATATATAAACTCTCTGCTCTCTTGACCGGAAGAAGGAAAATACTCAATTGAATAAGATTTATATTCATCCTACGAGAAACAGAAGAATGATCCTACAACAATTAAAATGAACTTAACTATTGAAGGTACAAGAGACAAGATTAAGAGGCATATTGAATTAATAGCAGAAAATAAAAATTACGTTTAACTTAGTGAGTCATCATTCTTGGCCTTCCATTATCCATTACAGAGTCTCTTGTTTCTACTTTTGGGAAGTAACATCTCCTTCTGATTTTAAAACCTTTTTCTTATTTTTGACTAAATTCGTATTTAGTGTTCCAAAGCTCAACCATTTCAATGTCGTTGAAAAGAAAGAGAATACAGTAGCTTGTTGAACCCGAAATATTTCGGCTTTTTACATGGTCATACCATGAAACAGCTTCCAATTAAATGCAAAATTCATTTTTGAATATGACCCAAACCGACACATTATTTGGTCCAAACCGACCATCGTAACTTATAAAACTAGAAAAATATACGTAACTTGCAAGACTAGCAAAAATATACGTAAATTTTGGGATATGAATTTTTCTTTATATCTCATTATCAACCCTAGTAATTACGAGATCATGCCAAAAATAAAGGAAAGGTTTAGCCTTAACATACCTGGAGTAGAGAAAAATCTGTATAATGTTCTTAGAAAAGGTTACACCGTACTCCCTTAAAACCATAAAATTTTACGTTGCCAAATCTTGGTGGAATCGTTGAAACGTGTAGGAAATCATGTTGCTTAATGAAATATGTAGATTCTGGTTTCAAAGTCTTCAAGAATGAAATTTGAAAGAGTTTAAGAATAACTAATGTTTTTGTGTCTTAATATTGAAACTTTTGAAATGAAATTGGCATGGTTGTTTTGAATGTTTTAAAGTAGGAGGTGTCTTGCACTAAGACATTAAGAAGCCACCTCATATAAAATGACTAATGGTCATTTTATTAACAAGGGTTTGCTGCCACGTTTTGGGATTTATTTATTAATTAGGTAATATCCTGCTATCCGATAATTAACCAATTCATAAATGTGAAGTTTTTCCTAAAGGTTCTGTAGCCTCCCGAAGATAAGTACAGACTTCTCCGTACCGATCCGCGTGACTCCACTAAACCTACTCATGACCCGTAAGACCTATGTAACTTAGACTCTGATACCAACTTGTCACGACCCCAAAATCGATCCGGTCGTGATGGCCCTTATCGTGAAACTAGGTCAGCCAACTCATTTCCAAATAATACATATTTCATTTAAAACATAAGTAAAACCATGTTTTCAACTGAAATCCTAAAAAAGATATAAAGTAAAAATCAAAACAAAGCAGAAAAAATACAATCCCGATCTCGGGTGTCACTAAGTCATGAGAAAAATACTACAACTGTTCGAAATAAAATAAGACTAACATAGTCTGAGAATAGCCAACAAATACACTAAGAGGAAGATAAAGAAGGAGAAAGGGGGTACTGCAATCGCCAAACAGCTACCTCGCTATCTCCAATGAAAGCCCACGACTGAAATGATCAACAACCGCTACCGTGGCCCGAGATACCTGGATCTGCACACAAGGTGTAGGGGGTAACGTGAGTACACCAACTCAGTAAGTAACAAGTCCAAACTATGGACTAAGAGGTAGTTACAAATTCAACCTCATCAAAGATAACAGAAATAACGTACAGTAACGTAAGCATGTTTTCAACTAAATAGACAGTTCAAAATAGGGAATAGAGCAGATATTAACATGGTAAAGAAATGAGACTCTACTACATCTATATGTCAGTGCACATGTTGTACGGAATGCACCATACTGAGTGCCTCATGTGCCCACAATCTCAAATGCTCGTCCACTCAGTACTATATATGGCTACTGGAAGATCTATCCCGGAATATATACGTCTCTAACAGCAGTCACTCAGTACTGAGGAAGGCCAATCCAGCCTATGGAGAAGATCCATCTCCAGATAATAATAATGATATCAACCTCACACAACCTCTCGGTACTGTATATGGATCACAAGGCCTATGGAAGATCCGTCCCGGAATATATACACATTACAGACCATCGGTCTCCAGTACCGAAGAACAGGCCAACCAGCCTCATGGAGAAGATCCATCTCCATACCAAGGGAAGATCCATCCCTGAGTATAATCAATTGCGCTCACTGGGGGTGTGTTACAGACTCCGGAGGGGCTCCAACAGCCCAAGCGCTATCATAATCATCAACATAACCGCTGCGGCATATAGCCCGATCCCATAACTGTCACTCACAATTAGGCTCTCAGCCTCACTCAGTCATCACTCTCCAGTCTCACACACACGGTCTCACAATATCATGAAACTAGCCCGAAATAATGATATGATGTGCTAAATAATAATAACTGAGACCGAGGCATGGTATGATATGCATAAGCAAAACTGAGTACAGAATATGAATGAATGAAATGAGATAACAGCAAGAAACGACCACTCGGGTCTCAACAGTATTGGCGTGAAGCCCTAACAGGATATCTAGCATATTTTACAGCACATTTACTTAATCCTATGATAGAAACACGGATATCCACAAGAAAGAGTCACTACGCGATACTGTGGAATGAACCACGCCACAATCCTCACAGTGCATGCCCGCACGCCCGTCACTTGGCTTGTGCATCACCTCAATACAAATCATATAGCACATAGTTCGGGGTTTTGAACCCTCAGAACCAAGTTTGGAAGTGTTACTTACCTCAAGCCAAGACAAACTCTAGCCCGCGACGCCCTTGCCTCTCTATTCGGCCTCCAAAATTAGTATATTATCATCAATATACGCTAAAGGAATGCAACCCATACAAAAATTATCAAATTAACTCAAAAATCCCAAAATTGGCCAAACCCGACCTCCGGACCCATGTCTCGGAATTCGATAAAAATCACATCACTAGAATCCTTATCCTCCCACGAGTCCATTCATACCAAAAGCATCGAAATCGGACCTTAAATGGCCCCTTAAATCACCACTCAAAGCTTTTCAAAATTCAAACCCTAATCTCCCAACTTTTTTCCCTAATTTTCACTAATATCATGATTAAACAATGAAAACATGATCATAAACACAAGTAATAAAGCTTAAGTGGTTTACCCAACTGATAACCCTTGATCCCTCTTGAGAAATCACTGCCCAATCTTAATTCCAGTCTTCAAAAATGGAGAAACTTAGTAAAATTCATGAAGAAAACTTTTTTATACCTTCTGTCCAATGTTTTCCGCATCTGAGGTCTCAGAGTCGCTTCTGCGACGCCGCACCTGTGGAAAATCCATTGCACGTGCGGTTTTCACTTAACCATGGGATTCCCGCTTCTGTGGTCAGCTTCTCGCTCCTGCGGTCTCGCATGTGCGGTCCTTGTGCGCACCTGCAGTTCTCTTCAGCTCCTCAATTCTTCGCATATGCGGCCCCTATCTCGCTTCTGTGAGGCTCGCACCTGCGGTCCCTAATCCGCAGGTGCAGAAATGACAGAAGCAGCAAAGTTCAGCTGCTCAACCAATTCCAAATCCTTCCGTTAGCCATCCGAATTCATCCCGAGGCCCTCGGGGCCTCCACCAAAAATACCAACAAGTCATATACCACTATTCAAACTTATTCCAACCTTCGGAATACCCAAAACAACATCGAAACACCAAATCGACCTCGGATTCAAGCCTAAAAACTTAGAAACTTCCAAATTCCGCATACGATGCCAAACATATCAAACCAACTCCGAATGACCTGAAATTTTGCACACACATCCCAAACGACACTACTGGCCTACTCCAATTTCCGAAGTTTCATTCCGACCCCGATATTAGAATTTTCACTGCCAACCGAAAAATGCCAAATTTCCATTTTCGTCAATTTACACCTAAATCTACCACGTACCTCCAAACCACATTCCGAACAAGCTCCTACGCCCAAAATCACCTAACAGAGCTATCTGAACCATCAAAATTCACATCCAAAATCTTTTACACATAAGTCAATATCCGATTGATTTTTCCAACTTAAACTTACTCAAAAGAGACTAAGTGTCTCATACTTCTCAAAAACCACTCTGAACCCGAACCAACCAATCTGATACCACATAATACAGCTGAACAAGACATAAAAAAGCAGAAATGGGGGAAATGAGGCTGAAATTCATAAAACGACCGGTCGGGTCGTTACATACACCTTGTACGATAAAAAAAAGGAATTCTTGTGGAGAAGAAGAATAGGTTTTGATTAGGAGAGAAAGGTGAATTTTAATATTCTCTACATACACGTATCAATAGTTATGGCTACATTTAATGGATATTATCCCCTAAAAAGTGGTAGTTAGGATTATGTATATTAGTAAAAATAATATAGGGTATAATTATTTAGGTATTTCCTATGTAATTTCTATAGTTAGGCATATTGAGTAAAGAGTTTCTATAGATGTATTTTATTTCCCAAGAATAAAAGTTCGTCAAAGTACCTTTTTGAAAGTAGTTTGTTCAAAATACATTGAAAGAAATAAAGGAATAATTCTCTTATAAAAACCGACTCAGTATTGGGATAAATCTGAATAGAAGCAAGACAATTTAATTAATCAAGAGATCCTGAGTAATATGTTATACTAACAGATAATAATACTAGATGATTAATTGACGTGTTTTTAGCTAAGCAGTGCTGGTTGGTAGCGGTCACGTGACTTGTCCTAACCGACAATCAATTATCCTAATCTTTTCTGAAAAACAAAATAACAACTTTTCAAAAAAGCAATTACTGTTGTTGCCAAAAATAGCTAATTCCTCAGTCTAAACAATTACGTTTAGTATTAAGTTCTCTTTATGAAACGAAACAAATCTTTTGATTATGATGTTTCAAATACTATTTTGTTTAAAATTTGGAAGCAATAGTTTATGTAGTTTTAAATACATAAATTTCTTTACCAAATTAACAATTAAATCCATACACAGAAAATTAAAGACATTAGTGTTCTTGTTATAAAATATAACCCAAAATAACAATATAGAACAAGCAAAAACAAACTAAGAGATATAGAGAGGAAGAGAGGAAGAGAGGAAGAGAGGAAGAGAGGAAGAGAGGAAGAGAGATTCTTATTTCTTCTTCAATGGTATGTGTTTTCCTATCTATCACAAGGGGCATAAAAAGTGAAGAAAATATGTCATGGAATATGTTATTGAACATACAAAATATGTCATTGAATATGTCATTAAGCATTTGAGATGAAGATCATGGAAGAAGAGTAGGCATCCACCATAATGTGATATTTATCATAACACTTCCCCTTGGATGTCCAAAGATAATGTGCCTCGTTAAAACCTTACTAGGAAAAAATCCTATGGGGAAAAAATCCTAATAAAGGAAAAAGAGCACACACGTTTAGAAAGACGTCTTTTAGTTGCCTCGTTAAAAACCTTGCAAGGAAAACCCAGTGGGACAAAATTTTATAAGGAAAAAAGAGTACAACGCGTATTAACTCCCCCTGATGAGAGCATCAACTCACATCCTTGAGCCTTCGCATCCCAATTTTGTACACCAGTTTCCTGAAGGTTGATGTTGGTAGAGATTTGGTGAACAAATCAACCATATTATCACTTGAACGAATCTGTTGCACATTGATATCACCATTCTTTTGAAGATCATATGTAAAAAATAACTTTGGTGAAATATGTTTTGTCCTATATCCTTTTATGAATCCTCCCTTCAATTGGGCTATGCATGCTGCATTGTCTTCATACAAAATTGTGGGTAGTTTTTCACACTTCAAACCACATTTGTCTCGGATAAGATGTATTATAGACCTCAACCAAATACATTCTCGACTTGCTTCATGAATAGCAATTATCTCAGCATGATTAGAAGAAGTAGTCACGATTGATTGCTTAGTCGATCGCCAAGATATGGCAGTGTCGCCACATGTAAACACATAACCTGTTTGAGATCGAGCCTTATGCGGGTCAGATAAATACCCAGCATCGGCATAACCAATAAGATCGGGATTGCAATCATTGTCATAAAATAATCCCATATCGGTAGTCCCTTTTAGATATCGCAATATGTGTTTAATCCCATTCCAATGTCTCATTGTAGGAGCAGAGCTATATCTTGCTAAGACATTAACCGAAAAATTTATGTCAGGCCTTGTAGTGTTAGCAAGATACATTAATGCACCAATTGCACTAAGATATGGTACTTCAGGACCAAGAAGCTCTTCATTCTTTTCTTGAGGTCGAAACGGGTCCTTATTCACATCAAGTGATCGAACAATCATCGGACTACTTAATGGATATGCTTCATCCATGTAAAACCGTTTCAATACCTTTTTAATGTAGGCAGATTGATGAACAAAAATCCCATTTGTCAAATGTTCAATTTGCAAACCGAGACATAATTTTATCTTTCCGAGATCTTTCATCTCGAATTACTTCTTTAAATAATCAATTGTCTTTTGGAGTTCTGTAGGAGTTCCAATAAGGTTTATGTCATCGACATATACGGCAAGTACAACAAATTCCGGTGTTGTTTTCTTTATAAAAACACATGGACAAATGGCATCATTTATATAACCCTCCTTTAATAAATACTCACTAAGACGGTTATACCAGATTCTTCCTGATTGCTTTAGACCATACAAAGATATTTGCAATTTGATTGAAAATATTTCCCGGGACTTTGAATTCTGTGTGTTAGGCATTTTAAATCCCTCGGGAATTTTCATGTAAATCTCATTATCAAGTGAGCCGTAGAGGTTGGCATACACCCATTAAATGCATGTCAAGCTTTTCATGGACAACAAAACTAATGAGATAACGGAATGTTATAGCATCCATAACAGGAGAATATGTCTCTTCATAATCGACACCAGGCCTTTGTGAAAATCCTTGTGCAACAAGGCGTGCCTTATATCTTTGTACCTCATTTTTCTCATTCATTTTGCGTACAAAGACCCATTTATAGCCAACAGGCTTAACACCATTAGGTGTTTGGACTACAGGCCCCAAAACTTCACGTTTTGCAAGTGAACTTAACTCTAATTGGATTGCTTCTTGCCATTTTGGCCAATCAAGTCTTTGTCGACATTCTCCAACAGATTGAGGTTCAAGATCCTCACTTTCTTGCATAATGCTAGATGCAACATTATATGCAAAGATGTAATCCACCACTATATCCATTCTATTCAAATTTGTCTCAATATCGATAGGATTTATTGATAGTTCCTTATTTTCTTGAGTCTCAAGCTCATTGATTTCCTCATGAATCTCAGGATTGGTTAAATCGTGAATTTCATTATGAAACTCTTTCGTAGTGTCATCTTGATCATTTATTTTCCTTTTTCTAGGATTTCGATCCTTAGAACCTAATGGCCTGCCACGTTTTAGGCGTGTTTTTGACTCATTAGCTATGACACTAGAAGATTGTCCAATAGGGACATCAATACGGATTGGAACATTCTCTGCAGAGATATGTGATTTTGTTATCCTTTTCAGATCCGTAAATACATCTGGCATTTGATTTGCTATTTTCTACAAATGGATAATCTTTTGCACCTCTGTGTCACAAATAGAGGCACGTGGATCAAGATGAGACAATGATGTATTTTCCACAAAATTTCACGTTTGGTTTAACAAATTTCTCCCCCTAATTTTGGGGAAAATGCCTCATCAAATCGACAATCTGCAAAACGAGTAGTGAACAAATCTCCTGTTAATGTTTCAAGGTAGCGAATAATGGAGGGCGATTCAAACCCAACATATATTCCTAACCTTCTTTGGGTACCCATCTTGGTGCGATATGGGGGTGCTACAGAGCACATATACAGCGCATCCAAAAATTCTTAGATGAGATATATTAGGTTCATGACCCAAAACTAATTGCAATGGGGAATATTTGTGATAATTTATCGGTCTGAGGCGAATTAGCATTACTGCATGCAAAATGGCGTGACCCCAAATAGAAGTGGGCAACTTCGTTTTCATGGGTAACGGTCTTGCTATCAATTGCAGACGTTTAATTACAGACTCTGCATGACCATTTTGAGTGTGAACATGAGCTATAGGATGTTCCACTTTTATCCCAATTGATAAACAATAATCATTAAATGCTTGGGGATAAAAACTCAGCAGCATTATCAAGTCTAATAGACTTAATTGGATTATCGGAAAATTGTGCCCGTAATCTGATTATTTGTGCCATTAATTTTGCAAACGCGAGGTTGCGAGATGACAATAGGCATACATGAGACCATCTAGAAGATGCATCTATTAAGACCATAAAATATCTAAACGACCCACTAGGTGGGTGAATAGGTCCACAAATGTCCCCTTGTATACGTTCTAAAAATGCAGGGGACTCAATCCCAACCTTTGTTGGTGATGGTCTTATAATTAACTTGCCTTGATAACAAGAAGTGCAAGAAAATTCATTATTTAAAAAAAAAATTCAAATTCTTTAATGGATGCCCATTTGAGTTTTCTATGATTCGTCTCATCATAATTGATCCAGGATGGCCCAATCGATCATGCCAAAGTACAAAAGTATTGGAAGTAGTAACCTTTTGGTTTAAGGTAGAATATGCCTCAATTGTACTAATTTTTGTCCAATACATGCCACAAGATAAAGATGGGAACTTCTCAATAATTCATTTTTGGCCAGAGACATTCTTGGTAACGATGAGATATTTCATATTATTCTCATCTATTGTCTCAATATGAAATTCATTTTTGCGGATATCTTTAAAACTCAACAAGTTCCTCTTGGACTTGGAGGAGAACATTGCATTCTCAATGATAATTATTGTTCCCATAGGCAGAGTTATAGTAGCTCTTCTAGAGCCTTCAATTAGATTACTACTACCAGAAATTGTAGTAATATCTGCCTTACACATACTTAAATGAGAGAAATATTTCTTCTCTTTGAATATTGTATGTGTCGTACATGAATCAATTAAGCAAATATTTTTACAATTGAACTTTGATCCAAGTTTTCTTTGAAAGATATCCATATTTGCTTCCCGTAGTTTGACATACAAAAGAAGTATATGAATAAATATTAGTATTTTTAGAGAAAAATGGAAAAGAAATAAAGTTAAACCAATAATTCAATATCAGCCTTTAATGCATTTTCTGGAAAATTCTAATTATTATACAAATAATTATGCAGAAAATAATACAAGTACACGTATGACTAATACAACTACAACAAATTTATTTACATGTATAAATTATTTGCATTTTCCAACACATTGTATGAAAAATAATTGATCCGTGTAAGAAAAGAACATACTCATAAAAAATATTGAGGGTGAAGTAACAAAAGTTGTTCCAGGGTGCTTGTAAACCTTTTCTTAAAGAGAATTAAAGCAACGTAAAGGAAAGTTAAAATTGTTAAAAGATCACTGAGACTAGAATACTAATTAATAGGATATTACTCCTTGTTTGTGAAATTTATAATATTTCAGAAATAAAAATATTCTTAAGAACTACATAAGAAGAATTATAAAGTGCAATAAAAATTACGAGATGTTTATTCATTACATACTACGAGTAGGAAAGCATAAAAATTAAATTGCTCAATCATCTCTAACCACAGATCCATCACCGATCAAGTGGTTTATTTTTTCATCAGGGTGCTCAAAAAATCTGTCACATCCAAGTGGGTGATGTCAAATTCATTGTCATAGACAAGTTTGGCTTCAGGACCTTTATTCTTTAGAGATACTTGATAAAGCTCAACCAAATGTTTTGGTATGCGACAAATTTTTGCTCAATGCCCTTTTCCACCGCAATGATAGAATTTAGTTTCTGAACCCTCTGCGTTTCGCTTCTCATCTTTCCCTTTCCATTTTTGGAAGTTATTTTTCGGTGGAGGATGATTAACACTAGGAAATTTTTTTCCTTGGATATGGACACGAGCACGACCACGAATATGACCACGACCTTTTCCACGATTAGCATAATAGGAATGCACCTCATCCTCTTTAGGCAATGGTGTAGACCCAGTGGGTTGATTTTCGTGATTTCTCATAAGCAATTCATTGTTTCGTTCAGCCACAAGTAGAAGAAAAGTCAACTGAGAGTACTTTGTGAAGCCTTTCTCTCGGTACTGCTGTTGCAAGATCATATTGGAGGCATGAAACGTTGTAAACGTTTTTTACAGCATATCATAGTCACTGATATTATCTCCACAGAGTTTCAATTTAGAAGTAATTCTAAACATAGCAGAATTATATTCAGAAATAGACTTAAAGTCTTGGAGCCTAAGATGAGCCCAATCATATCGTGTTTGCGGAAGAGTGACCAACTTTAAGTTGTCAGATCTTTCCTTTAAACTATTCCACAAAATAAGTGGATCTTTCACTGTGAGATATTCAATTTTTAACCCTTCATCAAGGTGATGGCGCAAGAAAATCAAGGCCTTAGCACAGTCTTGGGTAGATGCTTTATCTTTATCTTTAATGGCGTCTCCAAGACCCATTGCATCTAAATGGATTTCAGCATCCAATACCCATGTCATATAGTTCTTGCCCGAAATTTCAAGGGCAACGAACTTTCTTTTCATAATATCAGACATAATTTAAAAAAATACAAATTTGAGAAAAATTATACCTCAATTTTCTCAAAGATCTTCTTGAAATTGTAGAGTCTCGTGCTGATAACGTGTTATAAAATATAACCCAAAATAACAATATAGAACAAGCAAAAACAAACTAAGATATATAGAGAGAAAGAGAGGAAGAGAGATTCTTATTTTTTCTTCAATTGTGTGTATTTTCCTATCTATTACAAGGTCTTTATATAGGCATAAAAAGTGAAGAAAATATATCATGGAATATGTCATTGAACATACAAAATATGTTATTGAATATATCATTAAGCATTTAAGATGAAGATCATGGAAGAAGAGTAGACATCTACTATAATGTGATATTTATCGTAACAGTTATTAGTTCGTATTCTGTCCTTATCCTTTTTACCAAGGGTGAAGCTTTTAGTGCTATGATCTTTCTATTTTTTCCCAAGTAGTGTTGTAAGTGAGACGTGATTCGGTATCTGCCCTTCAACTCAGAAGCAATGGAATTCTAGAAAGGAAAGCACGTGCAGGGTTAAAGTTAGTTGCAAGGAGAGGTGGTTAGAGCTCCACGCCTACATGCAACTCCCACTCCTTTATAAATCTCAGCCCCTAATTTCCTCTAACTCCTCACTACTTGCCAATCTCTCCCCTATATATCCTATATACGTCTCCACATAAAGAGTGCGTTACTATCTAAGTGCTCGTTTGTATATATGTACAAACAAAAAACAAGAAATTAGTCTATCAAACGAAGAAGATTACCAAAAATGGCACCTTCGACATTGACAGCTCTAGCAGAGGAAAAGACACTTCAAACAAGTTTCATAAGAGATGAAGATGAGCGACCAAAAGTGGCGTACAACCAATTCAGCGATGAGATTCCGATCATATCGTTGAAGGGTATTGATGATGAGGGTGGAATTAATGGAAGAAGAGGTGAAATATGTGAAAAGATTGTCAAGGCATGTGAAGATTGGGGCGTTTTCCAGGTAGTTGATCATGGTGTTGATGCCCAACTTATCTCACAAATGACAACCCTTGCTAAACAATTCTTCGCTTTGCCTGCTGAGGAAAAGCTACGGTTTGACATGTCGGGTGGCAAGAAAGGTGGCTTCATTGTCTCTAGCCATCTACAGGTAATTTACCTTGTATGTTTATATATATATACTTGGTCATAGTCCCTCCATTTGAAAAAAAAAAATAAAACTTATCACCTACAGTAATATTTTCCTTTAGAGTTAAATATATCAAAAGTTTAGAAGTTTAAGCTTATGTTGTGACAAAATAAAAACATTTAAGGTAAGCAGCTAAATTATGAGGTAATTACATGTAAATTTTAATGATAAACATTACTAAGTAGTAATATGATTTAAAAAATTGATAGTTAACCTGCTATATATCATGTGTTAAGTAAAAAAGGTTTGCTATATATATCCTTTCAAGTTTCACCTGATGTTAAAATTATAAAACTAGTATATGTATATATCTTTTTACATGTTCTGACTTTAGAAAGTAGAAAATAGTACTAGTAATTAATAAGGAATGGGAGAAAATTAGATTTGACATTTACTGACAATTGTTAATGAATCCTTTTTATAGGGTGAAGTGGTCCAAGATTGGCGTGAAATAGTGACCTACTTCTCATACCCAATTCGGGCTAGAGACTACTCTAGATGGCCAGACAAACCAGAGGGATGGATAGATGTGACTCAAAAGTACAGTGAAAAGTTAATGGAGTTGGCTTGCAAATTATTGGAAGTACTATCAGAGGCTATGGGCTTAGAGAAGGAGGCCTTAACCAAGGCATGTGTGGATATGGACCAAAAAGTGGTTGTCAATTTTTACCCAAAGTGTCCACAGCCTGACCTTACCCTTGGGCTGAAACGACACACTGATCCAGGAACCATCACCCTCTTGTTACAAGACCAAGTTGGTGGGCTTCAAGCCACTAAAGATAATGGCAAAACTTGGATTACTGTTCAGCCCGTTGTTGGCGCTTTTGTTGTCAATCTTGGTGACCATGGTCATGTAAGTTTGTAGTATTACTTAGACCCAACAATTGTTTGTGTTCAATGTTATCAATTTAATAAATAAATTGGCATTTAATTATGTGAATTTTTGACAGTTTTTGAGCAATGGAAGGTTTAAGAACGCTGATCATCAAGCAGTGGTGAACTCGAATAGCAGCAGATTATCGATAGCTACGTTTCAGAATCCAGCACCAGAGGCAATAGTGTATCCTTTGAAAATTAGGGAAGGAGAGAAGGCAGTGATGGACGAGCCCGTAGCATTTGCAGAAATGTATAGGAGGAAAATGAGTAAGGACCTTGAGCTTGCTAGGCTCAAGAAACTAGCCAAGGAGCAGCAAATACAAGCTGAAGAAGCTGCTGAGAAGGCCAAGTCGGAAACCAAGCCTATTGATGAAATTCTTGCTTAATTTTACAATTTTAGTCATTATACATATTTTAATGCTCGAAATTGATCCTACTCCTATAATTTCTTTTTATTACTACTATTGTCTTCAATAACCATTTATCTTGCCGTTTTGAATTGGTGATAAAGTTGCCAAACCTATATGTTTGGTATGCTAAGGAGAAAGTGCAAACCTTTTGTCAAAGTAATTTTGTTACTGCATGTTACTGTCACTTCGCCGCAACGTCTTAATTTGTTTTCAGTCGTTTGCTTTCTTTATCGCTTTTTCTGCTGTGCTTCGCCAGTAGCATTGACTCCAATTTACATAACTGAAAGACGGAGGCACACATAAGATTTGATAACTTAAGTACACCACAATGTTCAAACTCAATTATCACTTTCTGCACCACAATACTCTGATAATTATCTCTATTTTGGTTTGGTTTGGTTTGATTCAATTTATTAGGTTTTTGGTTTGTAAGCAGATAAATTATTCTATTAAGCGAAAATAGACTTATTGGGAAATCGCACCTCTCATATAAGCACCATAAGCAAAACAACATTTTCAATAGGTGAGCTTTACCCTTTTATCAACAACACATTATAGATGATATCAAATTATGATATGAAAGATGAAAAAAGAGTATGATTAATTTCCAGAAAAAGCGAATTAAATTAGAGAAAAATCTATGCTTGCACCTATTCCTAATTCGTTGTTGCAAATGATTAAAAAAAAATGGACGATGTTATTTCTGCTTTTCTCGAAGAAAAGGAGGTACAGGAGAAAACTGATTCTACACAAGAACAATGAGGTGGGTTTCTGTTCAATGTGTTAAAAATAAAGGGGCATTTGCATCTATACCCGCTTTTTGTGTCACGTTTTAACTTGTGCCCGCTTTGCAAAAAAATTGCAAGCGTACCCGTTTTTTCGCATAACTTCAGCATACGGGGCTGAAGTAGAAAAGACAATCACGCAAAACTTCAGCTTTCTAGTAGTCGGGCCTCAAGTTCAACTCTAGAGCTGAAGTTTTTGTTTTGTAATAGCGAACTTCAGCTCTAGAGCTGAAGTTTTTGTTTTGTAACTGGCGAACGAACTTCAGCTCTAGAGGTGAAGTTTTTGTTTTGCTAAAATTTTTATCGAAGGAAGTTTTTGTTTTGTATCTTGGGACAATCCTGAACATCCCAATCCTTTAATTTGATTAAAAAAAATAAGCTACTTAATTTGACTTACCAGTAGCAGCAACAAGGAGAAGACAGGAGAGAAGGGCAACGAAGGTTGTGTATTTAGCCATATCTTGCTTGTTTTCCTTTTGGATTTCTTGGTGAGGAAACTGACAACAGCAATGGTGATATTTATAGCATGGTATATGATCAACATTTTCAACTTAATTCATTTTTTGACTAATTCAAGCATTTCATTATTATGTACATGAGAAAGTAAAAAGAATAAGTCTAGGTGATTCCTTCGATTCCCTATAAGATTATGAATTGGACGATGAGAACGAAGAAGAAGAAGAAGAAGAAGGAGGAGGAGGAGGAGGAGGAGGAGGAGGAGGAGGAGGGCTGAAGTTATTTAAAAAGTGGGTACAAGTTAAAAAAAAATTTAAAAAATAGGTATAAGTTAAATGGGGGCGACCAAATAGGGCGCCCCGTGCAATTTTTACTGAATGAAATTACAACTAAAAATCCATAAAAGAAGAATTAAGATTGAGCCCAAGTATTTACCGGTCGAGTCTCTCAATGACAAAGCTTTCTCTTTATAATCTAGTTAAAATAGCACAGTCTAGCCAGTTTTCGGACTGGTCATTCAAAAATAGCCAGCGTTTGCCAAGTCATTGAAAAATAGTCACTATTTTGCTGTACCAGAGACCGGTCCAGCATAATATACTCGAGTTTGGTACACTTGTGTATGAACTTCCAGTATATTATGCTAGACCGGTATACTTTGCTGGCTCCAGTATAATATACTAGAGACTGGAGCACCGGTGCTCCAAACTCCAGTATATTATGCTGGACCGATATATTATATTGGAACTCCAACATATTATGCTGGAGTATTTTTCCAGATTTTGAACAGTATTTTCTATTAAAATAGCATAGTCTAGCCAGTTTTCGGACTGGTCATTCAAAAATAGCCAGTATTTGCCAAGTCATTGAAAAATAACCACCATTTTACTGCAACAGAGACCGGTCTAGCATAATATACTGGAGTTCGGTGCACCTGTGTATGAACTTCTAGCATATTATGTTGGACCAGTATACTTTGATGGCTCCAATATAATAAACTGGAGACTGGAGCACCGGTGCTCCAAACTCCAGTATATTATGTTGGACCAGTATATTATACTGGAACTCCAGTATATTATGGTGGAGTATTTTTCCGGATTTTGAACAGTGTTTTCGTTCAGATTTATCTTTACGTGAAAAGTGGCTAAATTTCGATTACTTTTGAAACTGTGGCTATTTTTGAATGACCACTTGTAAATCTGGCTATTTTTTAATTTTTCTCGTGTTTTCGTTCAAATTTATCTTTACATGAAAAATGACTAAATTTCGATTACTTTTGAAACTGTGGCTATTTTTGAATGACCACTTGTAAATCGGGCTATTTTTAAATTTCTCCCTATAATCTAGTGTAGCCCACTGCCATTTAGCGCATCACAAACGACGTTCTTATATGGCAACTTGAGATTTAAACAATTTCGTCTGCGAAAATGAAAACAAAGGAATTCCTAAACAACTTGTAATGAATCCTTTTAGGATCAAGAAGGTTAGAATCGAGGTCAAATGGGAATCACCACCCAATGGCACTGTCAAACTAAATATAAATGGTGCTTTCTCCAAAAGATCATTAAAAACAGGCTTAGGTGGGTGTTCTGAAACTGCAACGGAGACTAGATCCTTGGCTTCCACAAATCTTGCTATGCAACATCCTCCATGCAAGCTGAACTTATGGCATTACAAGAAGGCTTAAAGATTGCTATGGAGATGAATTTCATAAAATTGGAGATTGAAACAGACTCCACAAAAATCATTAAACTTACGGGTGAGGACAACCAATCTTTTACTAACAGTTTATTTGATTGCAGGTTGTTAATGCACTAACTAAGCGTCCTAGTACTCAGGCTTAACTTCAGGGAAGGAAATGGAGTTGCGCATCTGCTAGCAAATTAAGGAAGCTATTATGTTGTATGATACCAAATGAAAACAAATATGTTCGGTTTTTGTAAAAGTAATACCAAGTCAAATCAAGTCAATGGACATATCAATTTAATCAAACTTTTAGTTTGATTTAGTTTATCAATTTTTCTTGAACACCTCTCATTATAAGAGTTGATTCCATCTTCTGAAGCAGAGTCGTCTGGGCAGTAGCGAAGCCAGAAATATTTCCAAGGGTGTTCAGACTTGAAAGAACTAAAAAAGGTTCCTGACAATGGGTGTTTATTATATATTTTATACATCTAAAATCAATATTTTACTTATATACACAGTATAATTTTTCATAATATTTCGGTGAAGGGCGGTTAGTTGACCACCCTTTGTAAAAGGTGGTTTCGACCCTGCGGCCGGGACACAGTACCATTGTGTATTGGCTTATTGCTGTTGGACACAACTTTGGTTACATCATAATTCTTGGACTTGTTTTTTGGGCAAGTCCTGCCAATAGTACGCAAACGAATATAGATTTGTTTTTCCGCGTGAATAATAAACAAAATGAAAACGGACTGAGAAGATCTGATATTTCGTCCATTCTCTAAGTTGTTTCACGTTTTCTTGAAGCTAGAAAACCACTTAATATTGGTATTGTAAAATATTAAATTTAAAATATCCAGAAAAAAAAAAAAAAAAAAAGTAAACTTGCACCGGAGAACAAGTGGAGGTCAAGCATCTCCTCTCTTTTTTTCTTTTTTTTAACCAATGTGAATCACAACATTTTTTTTGGTTAATAGAATCACAACATATTTTGTCACAATTTGACCATTTAACGCCACAAAGTTATAATTTCAATGGACTCATGACTATTGCTAACACGTTAATTCTTTTTCACTTGTCTATTTTACTATCTACAAGAAAAATGAGATTTATGTTTTATGTCTTGGTGTAGTTGACCAAAAAAATAAATGGTAAGTAGCCATAAAAAAAATTATAGACTTTAAGTTTTGTGTATCCACAATGTATGTGTATAAGAAGGTAATTGCTGGTGTCTCTATTCTATAAGTATTACTTGATAACCTAAAATAAATGATAAGTACCTATACCAATATATTTACACGGATAATATGAAAGATCTATGTATATAACTTAGATTCAAAGAGTCACGGGGAAAATTCCCTATCAGAATTTTTTTCATTTTTAAAACTCGAACAAAAGATCTCTAGTTAAGAATGAAGAAAGTAATATCATCTCATCACAACGTTGGTGCTTGGTGGTTACCGGAGAATAATCGATTTGGCAAAAGAAGGGGCTTTATCTTTCCTACGTCTGAAGTAGCAAAATTCTTGCATGCAAGCCGGGATGTGTGCGTTGTATGTAGACTATAATAATCTGAAAATGTTGTAGGACTCCATAACCATACATATGACAGCTAGTTTACAACAAAAGCCAGAAAAACTTGTAGTTATAACCTCTACAAAGGACATTAATCAAATCTCACTACTAGAAATTCGGTAAATACAGACCAAAAAAACCGACCAACTTTGATCGGTTATAGTCAATTACCGACCAAAATGCAACCAAATACGCCTTGGGCGGTATTTTAATGATCGTTTTAATATACCGACTAAAGTTAGTCGGAAATTACCGACCAACGTTGGTCGGTCAATTAAATTCAAAAAAAAATATTGCAAAAAAAAAAACCGATCAAAGTTGGTCGGTATTTTAATTATGTAATCAAAAGATTCACCATCTGGGAATCGAACGGGGGTTTATACTGTGACAGGATACTATTCTACCACTAGACCATTGGTGCATTTTGTTTTTTTTTATTTATACTCTTTAATTGTATTTTTGTACGAAAATAACCTACCAAAGTTGATCGATTTTATTAAAAAACAAAATTATCGACCCACTTTGGTTGGTTTTTCTTGATTGATTTTGCCGAATTTCTAGTAGTGTGTGCGGTAGAGCGTGAACATTTCTTGCAAGAAACAGAATTCGTCTCTGCTCTGTCCGGGCTTGGAAAGCCAAAGGGTGTTTCTCTTTCTCTCTTTCTATGCCACTTTTATTTTAATTTATTAATTATTCAACAATTTTGGATTTTTGTCGGAGTAAAAAGAAAATGGTTTAATTAAATTAGTTCCAACTTCCCGCTACTCTGGCAAATCCAGCTTTATGTCTTGCTCTTTTTCTCTTCTGGTTTACATATTCGTCACATGCTAGGGCTATTCAAGCACTAGGCATTTAGCTCCTTTTTAACTCCGACAGCACCCCCTAATCTTTGGGCCACATGTACGAAATGGGGCACGCTTTTTTCTTTTTCTTTTAAGATTGAATTCTGTATTATGTATTTTGCGTTCATATTTGGGTACATATAACCACCCCACACCAAGAAATGATAAAAAAGGAAACGGGCTTGTCTTGCCCAGGAGATAGACCAGAAGAAGAATTGAAAATAAAGTGACAAATGAATGCGTGACGCATGAATAATTCGGGCCAAATCTTTAAAAAAGAAAAAAAGTTTATGTTTTATGAGTCTGCATTAGGTACTCAATGACCAAGCAAAGGAAAAAAGAATTGAACAACCCATTGCAGTGTGAAATTGAAGCTAAAAGGAGTGAGAAAACAGGACTGAGAGATTTGGTTGTAGTTAATTAATGCATATATAACGGCACATTAAACATGTTTAATTAGAGTCGTTTCTAGTATTTAGAAGTGTATCATGCTAGAAGATTAAGTTCTTTTACCAAGCTCTACTCAACATCTCAACCTTAAAAGGGATCAAAGCTAGCTTTTTACATTTTCATAACCTATAAGTAAACTACTCCTATTAAATTGTGCGAACCTTTTTTTTTTCTTCTAAAAGTTGAAACTAATAGAAATTAGACAGTATCTATTTAACATAGTTGACATTATGATTCACATTTAAAAAAAAAAAAAAAAAAAAACCGCTCTATACTATACTGTAACTGAATTGTATATATTATCTCTTATCAAGGTTCTAAATTTTTAAATCGTTTAACTTGGAGAATATAGGGCTCAAATTCTGCCTAAGATGGAGGAGGTCAAACTACGCCGTTGTGTAAATGGAATCAACAAAGCTTCACACGTATAACATTCTCTCAATGAGGGGTGTACAAATAAAACTATTAAACCACACCAATCGATAATCCGAATTAAATTGGAAAAAATCCGATTGTGGTTCGGTATTGGAAAAAAATCTCAACTATAATTAGTTTGACTTGGTTTTAACTAAAAAAAGTCAAACCGAAACCAAACCAACCCGATAATACATTTTATAAAATTTAAAAAATATTTTATACATATAAATATTTATTGTAATGTAATTTTATAATAAATATTTCTTAAATCTTTTCACGGTTTATCTTTTAACGTATTATTTCAACTTTGGACTTAACATTCTTGAATGGTAATAAATTTTATAGACATAAATGTAGTAATTTAAGCAAAGTTCAAATCAATATTAATGCTAACAAAAGAAGTTCATTCAACACTAGGAATGACAATAGTGTTGGATATTAACTTTTTAATTTTACATTGGTTTATAATTAAAATGCATAACTGAGTTTATCTTTTCCGTTAGTGCTTAGTTATGTAATTAATATTACTTATTAGCTATACTTATTTTAGAATGACCTATATAGTATTTTTAGATTATGGATTATTAATTAGCAATATTTACTTTATGCAATTTTATTATCTTTGTTATTAAATATTTTCGTATAATGCTATGACTTATCTCATATTATTGTGTTACTTTCTTGGAAAATACATTATATAGTTGTATCTTACTAGGACCAAAAAATACTTGGAGCACAAGTTACATATTTTGTGCTATGAAGACTTTATCAGGAAAAAAAAAAACGAAAATCCGGAAAAAATCCGAAAAACCCGACAACATTAATTTGGTTTAGTAATTGAAAAATAAGAACCAACCCGACCTACGTACGCCCCTCCTCTCAATGCATATATTAACACAAGTTCTATATTTGGCTCTAACATTTTATGAGCCTATTCTAATTACTGACTTTCTAATTTAGTTCTCAACATAGAGATATACGTGTGCACCCAGATTTATAAAACTTCAAATGCCTTTGTATAATACTCCACGTTCGAGATCCAAAAATCAAAATGCGATCTATGGGATTTTTTTTTATTGGAGAAATTCTTGGGGAAAAGCTTTTTTGGGGATATAAAAGAGGGTAACCATGTCATATAAATTTGAGACAGGTTTGGATTACTTTTCGACAAAATGTTTTTGGAAAAGCTTTTAGGAAACTTCCAAAAGTCGTACAAGTAAGGTTTTGAATTTTGGATCACAAAAGAGAAATTTTTTCTGAAGCTAAGGTTGTGAAATGTATTTCAAAAACCAAGCCATTCATGTTAAACAAAGACGTCGGTTTTTTAATTATTGTAAAAGTTTCCGAAACCTGACCTTAAACCAAACACCACTACTTAGAATAACTCTTCTTTATCATACGTACGTACGTAGTTTTCATGACCAGGCCTTTAGTATCAACTAGACTGGTCACCTCTACTAAAAATATACTTGTATTATTCAACTTTGAAAGATTTTAAGGAGATGACTTAGCTTGTACTTGCAGCAAATAGATAGAAATTTGAACCTGCCTAAAAGACTAGGTCAATACTTGTGGTAAAGACATGGACTTTAATTTGATGCATGACTCGATCGATCTCAACTTTAATCACACTCTCAATCTAATAACCAGAAAGCAAGCGTAAGATTGAATGATTTGGACAAGTGGAATTGGGCAGACCCCTCATTTTGGTTATGGACTGTGACTATAATTTAATTTGAATCTGTCTATTCCTTTTAATGGCTACTCTGATCTTTTGGCGTTTAGTCAATATAATGTAGTAGAATTTTATTTACTAGTAATCTAACTTCCACTACACTGATGTATGTTTCCACCTTGGAATCCACTAAAAAGAATGTTAGATTTTTCTTCTGCAACTAAACTAATTAGACACATCATTATTTATGCAGCTTGGACAAATCTTTATATGCCAGCTGTTTGCTTTTCCCTTCCGAAGTTATTTTTATTTTTGTTGCCTTTGATTCTTTTTTCTTAATTTTGTCAATATGTCATAATGTTCTTATGGGCGTATATATCCATAAGTAAAAAGAATGAAAACAAGAGAAGAGATCACGCTGGCTCCATAATCAATAGTCAATATTAATATTATTGATTCAAGCCTAAAAGAGCCCAATTATATATGCTCGTCCAGTCCTAAATAAACAGTTCTCAATTCTTTAGCATGTTGGACGACTAGGCGACAATAGAGAGCTAACTTGAGAATTTGATGAATAAGAGAGAGGAATCCAGGAATTGTTTAATTTTCTGGTTTAGCAAGTGACATATCCTTTTCTATTAATCAAAGTGGTTGTTAAACCACTTCAATCTGTTAACAATCCTGTGTGGAAACACAAAATTAGGAGGAAACTAAAGAAAAACTGTTAGAAGGAAAAATTGGAACAAAAAACAGTAAATAATAAGAAATATTTCGAGTCTACAATTTTCTTGTGCGTTCTTAAGGAATTTTAACCCCCTCACACGTTGCCAAAGTAATGGATTAAATCCTCCCAGGATAAAACGGAAGAAACCTTCCTGCAACAGTGACAATACAAACTGCAGGATACCAACGAACTCAAAGAACGGAGCAAAATCACACTTACGAATTTAAGAGAAAGAGACTGCGAATTAGGATGCAGTGTATTCAGAAAGAAAGAAGTTTTGAAGTGTTTTTCGTATAAAGAAAATGGAGCCTTGCCTCAGAATTTATAGGCAATTATCAGAAGAGGTGTCTGGAAAAGGTGTCTTTTCAGAAGATTACGCTGCCTGTCGTGGTTCTACCGCGACCGCGGTTCTAGCTCTCTGAATCTGCCTACCGCGGTTCCACCAGCGGTCGCGGTAGAACCGCGGCCAGAGAGACCCTCTGAATCTTCAGCAGGATTCTGGCGTATTTTCAGCAGTGATTTGACATTTAATTAATTATTAAATAATTAAATAAATTTTGTCCAAAAAATAATCTTATCGATCCAAATCCAAATCCAAAGCCAAAGCCAAAGCCGAGTCGAGCGAGCGACGACGACGGCGCGAGGGTTCATTCTCTTCAACTCCTTTTAAGAGCTTTAAGAAGTGATTCTATATATAAGCACACAAATGTGGTTGTCCCTCACCAATGAGGGACAAAGTGCAAGACAAAAGTTCACTTCTTCAAATTTTTCATTTTCCCTCCATTTTCAATTCACACTTCTTCTACTTTAAAGCCCAATGGCTTAAAGTCCAACAATCCCTCACATGAATGGGAATGGTTGTATCAAGAAAGATCATAGATGAAAGTTATGTGATTTTGCAAGTAAGGATTAATTGCATCTGGATAAGTAGGTTTCCCTTTGAACTTTCCGTAGTGAACATATGTCGGATATACTCGGTCAATCGGTAGATTTGATATCTTTGAACCGTCGAACTTTAGTGTATACCTAGACAACCATATGTCACACAACCAACCCTTAACCGTCTTTTGGTTCTCATTGTTGTGTTCGTTTTAGCCATGAACACCGCCTGGTCTCATAAGTGCGTAGAGAATTGGCCTTACAGAATTCTCCTTGAAGCGGCTTACACTTCACACTTACGTAGGTGATTCCTAAACGTGTAATCCTTTAGATTGACACTATTTGATAGATACCTCATCAAACTTTGGTAATCATTAAAGAACGTGTAAAGTTCTATCCTTGTTACTGAACATTGTCTTCATCACGAGAATGGACCAAAGATTTTATTTTGACAATGTTGAACCGGTCAATCACAACTTTGTTTAAGCTCCTTGAACCTAGATCTCGGAACATCCAAAATTCTAGGTAGAGTTACCGCCATGTTGACTTGTCCTCGGCCATAGTCCCATTCCCTTATATGATTTCTCAACTCCCTCTCTAGTTAAGCCTTTTGTAAGCGGATCCGCCACATTATCCTTTGATCTTACATAATCAATAGTGATAATTCCACTAGAAAGTAGTTGTCTAACGGTGTTATGTCTTCGTCGTATATGACGAGACTTTCTGTTGTACATAACGCTCCTTGCCCGTCCTATGGCAGCCTCACTATCACAATGTATGCAAATAGGAGCCAAAGGCTTTGGCCAGAACGGAATGTCTTCTAAGAAATTTCGAAGCCATTCAGCTTCTTCACCGGCTTTATCCAAAGCTATAAACTCTGATTTCATTGTAGAACGAGCGATACACGTCTGTTTGGAAGATTTCCAAGATACTGCTCCTCCACCAACAGTAAAAACATATCCACTTGTAGACTTTGTTTCTGTTGAGCCGGTTATCCAATTTGCATCACTATATCCTTCGATAACCGCAGGATATTTATTGTAGTGCAAAACATAGTCTTGGGTATACTCTAAGTATCCCAGAACTCGTTTTATTGCCATCCAGTGATGTTTGTTGGGATTACTTGTGAATCGACTAAGTTTACTTATTGCACAAGCTATATCAGGTCGTGTACAGTTCATGATGTACATTAAGCTTCCCAATACACGAGCATACTCCAATTGAGACGTACTTTCACCTTTATTCTTTATAAGATGATGGTTTAAGTCAATTGGAGTTCTTGCACTTCTAAATTCGAAGTGTTTGAATTTTTCCAGTACCATTTTCACGTAATGTGACTGAGACAAAGTTAGACCTTGAGGAGTCCTCTGGATTTTAATTCCTAGAATTACATCGGCAACTCCTAAGTCTTTCATATCAAACTTACTAGCAAGCATATGTTTAGTAGCTTGAATGTCGGCAATGTCTTTGCTCATTATTAGCATATCATCAACATATAAGCAAACAATGACTATATAATTTGGAACGTTCTTAATGTAAACACATTTATCACATTCATTAATCTTAAAACCATTTGACAACATTGTTTGGTCAAATTTCGCATGCCATTGGTTGGGTGCTTGTTTTAGTCCATAAAGGGACTTGACAAGTCTATACACCTTCTTTTCTTTTCCCGGAACCACAAACCCTTCAGGTTGGTTCATGTAAATTTC
Source organism: Nicotiana tabacum (assembly GCF_000715075.1). Classification (NCBI taxonomy): domain Eukaryota; kingdom Viridiplantae; phylum Streptophyta; class Magnoliopsida; order Solanales; family Solanaceae; genus Nicotiana; species Nicotiana tabacum. The sequence goes on from NC_134082.1 coordinate 139,551,813, forward strand.
TTCCTCAAGATCACCATTTAAGAATGTTGTTTTTACATCCATTTGATGGATTTGAAGACCATACAAGGTGGCTAACGCTATTAGCATCCGAATGGATGTAATTCTTGTTACCGGCGAGTATTTATCAAAATAGTCAAGACCTTCTCGTTGTCTAAATCCTTTGACAACAAGTTTTGCCTTGTATTTGTCAATAGTACCATCGTCCTTCATTTTCTTCTTGAAAATCCATTTAGAACCCAACGTTTTGTTACCTGGAGGAAGATCAACCAATTCCCAGGTATGGTTTCTCAATATGGATTCTATTTCACTATTGACAGCTTCTTTCCAATATTATGCTTATGAGGAAGACATTGCTTCCTTGAAGGTACGAGGCTCATTTTCTAACAGAAAAGTCAGAAAATCTGGACCGAATGAAGTAGATATCCTTTGACGTTTATTTCTTCTTCGATTTTCTTCATTAGGCATACCATCTGTTATTTCCTCCCGAGGTCGTTTTGACTTTTGGCAGGTCACTTCACTTTCCTTTTTATACGGATAAATAGTTTCAAAGAATTTAGCATTATCTGATTATATTATCGTATTAATGTGAATCTTAGGATTTTCTGATTTATGAACCATAAAACGATATGCCTTGCTATTGGTTACATATCCAATAAACACACAATCAACCGTTTTTGGACCTATCTTAACCCTTTTAGGTTTAGGAACCTGTACTTTAGCTAAACACCCCCACACTTTGAAGTATTTCAAGCTAGGCTTCCTTCCTTTCCACTTTTCATAAGGAATGGACTGTGTTTTACTATGAGGAATACGATTGATTATCCGGTTAGCTGTAAGTATAGCTTCCCCCCACAAGTTCTGTGGTAAGCCAGAACTTATTAGCAATGCATTCATCATCTCCTTCAACGTTCGATTCTTCCTCTCCGCAATTCCATTAGATTGTGGAGAGTAAGGGGCAGTTGTTTGGTGAATAATGCCATTTTCCAAACAAATTTCTTCAAAAGGAGATTCATATTCGTCACCCCTATCACTTCTTATCATTTTGATCTTTTTGTTTAGTTGCGTTTCAACTTCACTCTTGTATTGCTTGAAAGCATCAATTGCCTCATCTTTACTATTAAGTAAATAAACATAGAAGTATCTCGTGCTATCGTCAATAAAAGTAATAAAATACTTTTTCCCACCGCGAGATGGTGTTGACTTCATGTCGCAAATATCTGTGTGAATTAAGTCTAAAGGACTTGAATCCTTTCAACGGACTTATAAGGATGCTTAGCATACTTTGATTCCACACATATTTGACATTTGGAATTAATGCAATCAAATTTTGGCAATACTTCTAGATTTATCATCTTCCGCAATGTTTTGAAGTTTACGTGACCTAAACGTGAATGACATAAAGTGTTTGACTCAAGTAAGTAAGAAGAAACATTCACTTTATTGATAGGAACTGCTATTACATTTAGCTTAAAAAGGCCCTTATTTAGGTAACCTTTTCCTACATATACATCGTTCTTACTAAGTACAACACTATTAGAAACAAAAATACATTTGAATCCGTTCTTGATAAGAAGTGAGGTAGACACAAGATTCTTGCAAATTTCTGGAACATGGAGGACTTGGTTTAGAGTCACTATTTTTCCCGACGTCATCTTCAATGCAATCTTACCAACTCCTTCAATTTTGGCCGTAGATGAATTTCCCATGAAGATTGTGTCGTCGGGTCCTGCGGGGGCATAAGAAGAAAATAACTCCTTGTTAGCACAAACATGGCGGGTGACTCCAGAATCTATCCACCATTCTTTTGGATTTCCTACCAAGTTGCATTCAGACAACATGGCACATAAGTCCTCCATTTCATCTTCAACCATGTTAGCTTGATTCTTTTTCTTCTTATCATTCTTTGGCGCACGATAATCCACGGCCTTATGCCCAGATTTTCCACAGTTGTGGCAATTACCCTTGAACTTTTTCTTGCTTGGGTAATTCTTTGGTCCAGAAGCCTTCTTCCTCTTCTTATTTTGTGGCGCTTCCTCAACAACGTTTGCCCTTATTATTGTCGAGTTTTCACGTGACTTCTTTTCAGCATTTTTGTTGTCTTCTTCTATCCTCAAACGAACAATCAAGTCTTCAAGTGTCATCTACTTCCGCTTGTATTTAAGATAGCTCTTAAAGTCCTTCCACAACGGAGGTAACTTCTCAATGAAAGCGACGACTTGAAAGGCCTCATTTATGACCATACCTTCAATAATAAATTCACAATTAATAACACGAAAAATCTTATTAATAAAATTATTGATTCGGGTCATACCTTCAGCAAGGAGATCATGCACAATGACTTGTAATTCTTGGACTTGAGTTATGACCGACCTAGTGTCAATCATCTTGAAATCCAAAAACCTTGCAGCCACGAACTTCTTAAGTCCGGCATCCTCAGTCTTGTACTTCTTCTCAAGCGCATTCCATAATGCTTTTGAAGTTTCCATGACACTATAGACATTGTACAAGCTATCTTCCAAACAACTCAAAATGTAGTTTTTTCACAAGAAATCAGAATGTTTCCATGCTTCAGTTACCACAAATCGTTCGTCATCCGGAGTGCCTTCAGCCAGGGCCGAAGGATCCTACTTGATGAATCGCTGCAAACTCAACGTAGTCAGATAGAAGAGCATCTTCATTTGCCGACGTTTGAAGTCAATACTGGAAAACTTTCCGGGTTTTTCTGCTGGTGCCATAGCATGAGCAGGAGTTGAACGGCTTGACGAGGCAGCAATACTCGTAACAGAACTTTGTATGGTTTCCATTAGTTTGGTTTTCATTCCCGACGTCATTTCCATTAGTTTGGTTTTCATTCAACATGTTTCTGTAGAGTTGGAAACAAAACAGAACTTTGTTAAATCAGTGAAGTTTTGATATCTTCAAACTGAATACCAAACCAAACACACAACACGTAACAATGGTGAAATTTTTATATACTTCAAACTCATACGTTTCTTATTCCGGTAAAGTTTTGTTATACTTTAAACCGGACAGAACAATTATTGGAGTAGAAAGCACGAAGGCTTTAGTCTACAAACCAGTATACAAAATATAGATAACAGTTTAATATATATATTTCAACACAGAAATGTTAGATTTTAAAATTCCTTAAGCTTGTAACCCGCTTCTGTGTGGAAACACAAAATTAGGAGGAAACTAAAGAAAAACTGTTAGAAGGAAAAACTGGAACAAAAAACAGTAAATAATAAGAAATATTCCGAGTCCACAATTTTCTTGTGCGTCCTTAAGGAATTTTAACCCCCTCACACGTTGCCAATGTAATGGATTAAATCCTCCCAAGATAAAACGGAATAAACCTTCATGCAACAGTGGTAACACAAACTGCAGGATACCAACGAACTCAAAGAACGGAGCAAAATCACACTTACGAATTTGAGAGAGAGAGACTGCAAATTATGATGCAGTGTATTCAGAAAGAAAGAAGTTCTGGAGTGTTTTTCGTATATAGAAAATGGAGCCTTGCCTCAGAATTTATAGGCAATTATTAGAAGAGGTGTCTGGAAAAGATGCCTTTTCAGAAGAATACGTTGCCTGCCGCGGTTCTACCGCGACCGCGGCAGAACCGCGGTCAGAGAGGCTCTCTGAATCTGCCTGCCGCGGTTCTACCGCGGTCGCGGTAAAACCGCGGCCAGAGAGACCCTCTAAATCTTCAGTAGGATTCTGGCGTATTTTCAGCAGTGATTTGGCATTTAATTAATTATTAAATAATTAAATAAATTTTGTCCAAAAAATAATCTTATCGATCATTTGCCAAAGCCAAAGCCAAAGCCGAGCCGAGCGAGCGACGACGGCGACGGCGCGAGGGTTAATTCTCTTCAACTCCTTTTAAGAGTTTTAAGAAGTGATTCTATATATAAACACACAAATGTGGTTGTCCCTCACCAATGAGGGATAAAGTGCAAAACAAAAGTTAACTTCTTCAAATTTTTCATTTTCCCTCAATTTTATTTCCCCCCATTTCCAATTCACACTTCTTCTACTTTAAAGCCCAATGGCTTAAAGTCCAACACAATCACCTTTATATCGCTAACATTTCATCAACTTACAATATCCCTTATCGTCCTCTTGTCGACAGTCTCTAGGATTGAGCTTACATACAATTTTTTAAAATTATTCGGAATTTGAAATTTCTTGACCTGACTAATCCAGATTTAGTTTTAAATAAACTAATCCGGATTTACGTATTGTATGGTAGGTACACTAGTTATGGATGTTTCTTATATATCTAAATGTTTCTTATTTTCAAGGTTCGAATCCAAAAAATTTGGTTAAAGATAGAGGCATTCCTAACATTCTCACCACACTATTTACACAGTTTTGTTTGGGTTTTTAGTTTACCCACCATGAAACAGATGGTGTTTTTGTTTGAAATAGTTTAGTCGACTAATACACTAAAAAATTTAATTTCATTAGTTGGGCAAACTTCTTTTTGCATATCACATAACAGACTTATTCCCCCTTTTTAAAATGTTCAGATATACGTAATTTGATGGTTACGCTCAACTAATAATGCCCATTATTATTTATTTAACTGAGAAAATCTATTTATGAGTTCATTGAGGGAACTATCAGGGATCGATGCTAGCTAAACCCACAACCTAAAATATTTTTAGAACCCTTTGATACTACATTAAGAGCTTTCTTGCGTTAATGGAATTGAAAAATCAACACGTATAGTGTAATCTTGTGAAAAAATTGAGAGAAATTAATAAAACCATCCACATTAACCCCCCATATAAAATAATGAATAGTTAGACGAATCGGAGTAGTTAATTTGTAAAGGTAACAACATATGTATAAATAATATTAATTAGTTAGTAGCACAAATGTCTAAAAAAAGTGTTGAGACAAATAAATTGTTCCACTCCCCATGTATCTTGTTGGCGCAGAGGGTTTTTGCATGCGAAAAATGCTTGTGGTTTCTGTCATTTTAGTGGTGGTTAATTTTTTGTTTGTAGCATTCAACAGCTAAATGCCCAACCTTTGAGAATGTTTATAATTTAATGCTTTGGAGATTAACCGTGTCACCCAAAGACATTATATATTGTATTCGTCTTTGAAGCTATAGACTAGCAAAGACAATAAACAAGACCTTATGTCATCACTCCACCATTCTCGTACTCATCTCGTCAAGTCATTATCTTTAATACTAATTTTTGGGTTAAAATGACCCAAAAATATTTTTAATAAGGTATGATATTATTTATTTTGGGTCATTTTCACACCGTTTCTCAAAAGATCTCATACCATGCATTAAGAGTATCCAATACCTTATAATTAATTTTTTTTTTTAAAACTTTTCACGTGAGACTTATTCACACACATCTAACATTGTATTTGGATTTTTTCAGCACATCCATTATGAACTTAATCTAAATTTGTGATAATTCATAAATGGACAGGTAGACTTATTATATTTAAAAGATGTACCTAAATGAAGCACATTTATTAGTATTCAAAACTGTGAATTTGTATGTGATTATAAAATTTAAACGTACTTACTATATTCCCATGTTATTCAGGCCGCCCGACATTCACAGTCTGAACTTGCCGATTTTAGCAGTCCCCTCGTACAGAACCAGTCCACGTGCGTGTAAAATAAACACCAGAGAGAGGAGGGAGGGGAACAGACTCCTAATTCCAGAAGGAAAAAACCAAAAACCTCGTGTCTATTTTCTTAATCTCAGAGAGGCCATAATAAAGAAATGAAAATACAGAAAATCAAAAGGACAAAAAAGAATATCAAAGGGTAAAATTATCAGTTTTTTTCTCCCTCCATAAAACTGAAAATAAGAGGGGCTTATGGTTCTTCTTCCAAAAGTCTCTGTTTTGACCATGGTCCATCTTCATCTCCCCTCTCCTTCTTCCCGTTTTCCTCTTTTCTCCTTCTAATAACTTTCCTCTTAAATCTCTTTTATTATTGTCTTACATTCACATTCTCCTCCCCCAATATAATTCTCTCCTTATATCCATAATCTTTCTTCAATTGTCTGATGATTTGGTTTTTTCTCCAAAAACATTGAGGTTTTATATTCATATCCCAATTATGGGTAATAACTGTTTTTCCAGCTCAAAAGTTAGTGGTTCTAACAGCAACACCCCCTCCACCACCACCACCACCGTGAATGTCCGGATGAACACAGCCAATCCACCTTCTACATCCACAATTACATCAACAAAACAAGAAGGGTCTCATTGCAATAAACAGAAAGTTAAAGATAACCACAGAAGCCAACACCAAAAACAACAACCTAGAAATTCTCAGCAAAATGTTAAGAAGCACAATAATGGGAGGAGGCAGAAGAGTGGGGTTATTCCTTGTGGGAAAAGAACAGATTTTGGGTTTGATAAAGATTTTGATAAGAGGTTTACCATTGGCAAGTTGTTGGGTCATGGCCAATTTGGTTACACCTACGTTGCCACCCACAAGTCTAATGGTGATCGCGTCGCTGTCAAGAGAATTGAGAAGAACAAGGTTCTACCCTTTTTATTTTGTCTCCATTTTGCCCGTCCTCTTCTATACCAAAAAATATTATTTTTGTATCCGACTTTATTGGAATTTTAAGTTATTGTGGAATTATGCTGTGCATCAAATTGGGATATTGTCTGAAATTTTTGTCAGAGTTGTGAGACGTTTCTGTTAAATCCTAATTATGGGTTCACGACTTTCTTTTGAATCTCTTTTTCAAATGTCTTGATTGACTGATAGTTGAGTTCTATTGTGCATTCTAACAGAGATACTCAAAATGGTTTACGTTCATAGACCAGAATATCTATCAATCACTAATGTAAATAGCTTTAGCATCTTTTCTTGTTTTTTTCGTTTTTTGCTTAGCTTTTGTATCTTCTGCTAAAATTTGAAATACCAACTTAAGCTATTGTTAACTGTTATTCATGGTTAGAGGATAAAGCTGCGCCTGCAAATAGACATATATCTCGAAACCTATAGGTGTATGTTAGTTGTTTATTAATAATGGTGGTTGTGGTTCTGAGTTTGACACATGCTGAGAAACATCTATTGCGCTGCACCTTTGCCTTCCATGAATGATGCTGCAGTTAGTATTATGTACAACCTTGATGGGGAATGGCTTCCTTGACCTGGTTTAAAAAGAGCTGGTTTCTAGTCAATAGGCACCAGTAGCTTCTTTTGGTATGGACTTGTCTGTGACTGACTGCACAAAATCTTGGTTATTAATGCCTGATACAACTATGTTTTTCTTTGTTGACTTTTATGGAATTTTCATTTGGTGAAAGGTTCTTCCAGCTTTGTCTCCTATAATCTCTTCACACCAGTTAAGATGTGATCGCCCTTCTGTAATGATGGGGCTGATGTTTCTTTTCTGGATACTTGTTAAGTTTTAGTACAATTGCATATTCAGTTACCTTGTCTTGAACTTCATGTTGTTCTAATCTACTATAGTTCAACTATACCATAACTCCTGAATTACTGCAGATGGTTCTTCCGATTGCAGTTGAGGATGTAAAACGAGAAGTCAAGATATTGAAGGCCTTATCCGGTCATGAGAATGTGGTTCAATTCAATAATGCATTTGAGGATGATAACTATGTCTACATAGTAATGGAGTAAGTTTTGTTATTAGAGCTCTGTTTTGATTCCTTGGGTCCTAATTCCTTTCTCTATAATTGATCACGCTATCCACTGGTGAGTTAATAGATTTCAAATTTGTTTCCTCTAGGTTATGTGAGGGTGGAGAACTCTTGGACCGCATTTTGGCCAAGTAAGTAGCATGAACCAGGTTTAGTTAATCATTCATGGGTGGTAGTGCCTGCTCTATATTTTATATCTGGTTAAGAAGAATACTTATATGAGTTACCAATAATTTCCTTTTATCAGAAAGGACAGCCATTATGCCGAGAAAGATGCAGCAATAGTTGTACGTCAGATGCTAAAAGTTGCGGCTCAATGTCATTTACATGGTTTGGTGCATCGTGATATGAAACCTGAGGTCTGCAAGAAGTTATGTTGGCTTGTTTGTGTTGCTACATGTTGCTTTTCTTACACATGTTTCTTTCTTGTAGAATTTTCTCTTTAAATCTCCAAAGGAGGATTCACCATTGAAGGCCACAGATTTTGGTCTTTCAGACTTCATAAGACCAGGTAACTGGATGTCCGTAAATCTACTCGGTGGTAAATTTTAATGTAAACTCATTTTGCTTATTAAAAAAAGCTCATTAATGCTATGGTCTGTAATCTTCTTCATAAATCTGCTAGTCATCAATGGTGTAGCGTATTATAGTTTTTCCTCAGATAGTAAAGAGTTATAACTGAAAATCAATAAATGCAGGGAAGAAGTTCCAAGATATTGTTGGCAGTGCATATTACGTAGCGCCAGAGGTATTAAAGCGTAGATCAGGACCCGAATCAGATGTGTGGAGTATTGGTGTTATTACATACATTTTGCTCTGTGGCCGTCGGCCCTTCTGGGATAAAACAGAGGATGGCATATTCAAGGAGGTGAGATGCTAACTTTTTTATTCTAATATCTCTGCGGTCGGTTAACATTTCAAAGGGTGTCTTTTCTTGCTAAGTTCTGGAAATGAATTACGATTTCTAAGCTCTAGTAGAAATGAACTGTATATTCGGCATGTTTACCATTGCTTGTTGACCTTTGCATAGTATGTTTCATGTTTGACTGAAGATTAAAATTTCCAGTCTCTTTTTAATTAGCTAAGTTTTCATTTAAAACTTCAGAATTTCCATTCGCACTTTGCAGTATGGTCTGGTGATGCGATCTCCTGTGCAGTTTATTGCTTATTTAGTTTAGTTCTTGAGTATCCTGCCCTGCAATGTATACTGAGTATCAAAATTTCTAGAATCTGAAATTTTCTTGTTCTCTTTTGAGTCCACAGAAGCTATTGATATTTCTTTGAATAAGTTTGGCTTGGTTGATATTTCCTTAAAGACAATCTTTTTCAAAAGTGTTATTTATTTCTTTGAGAGGTTTAACTTGTTCTTTCTCATGTTTAGTAAATTGTGCTTTAGCTGATTTACTATTATTCCTAACTGTGGTTCTACTACTAAAAGGTACTAAGAAACAAGCCTGATTTTCGTCGTAAGCCATGGCCAACTATAAGCAACAGTGCTAAAGATTTTGTTAAGAAATTGTTGGTGAAGGATCCTCGTGCTAGACTTACTGCTGCCCAGGCCCTATGTAAGTATAAGTACTCTGATCTAGTACAACTTTCTTAAGTGCTGTTTAAGTTTTACTATGACAATGCATGATTCATCAGAGGAGTAGCTCAAGGTCCAAAGATTCATACACTGATTTTGTCAGTTTTGAGTAACCTACTTCTTCATCAGCACTGTTTGGTGTTGGATGTCCATTATAGCTATCAGTTTTGGCTAAATATCTTCCATGTTTGATAACTTATTGAACAACTTTCAGATATGCCTATTTTCACAGTTTTTTTAATCAATTAGATGTTACTGGTGGTCATCACCTTAAATTGTTGATACAACAAACTACGTGTTTCAAACTGATATCCTCAAACATTTCAGCTCATCCATGGGTTCGCGAAGGAGGTGATGCATCTGAGATTCCACTGGACATCTCCGTCTTATCCAACATGCGACAATTTGTCAAATACAGTCGATTAAAACAGTTTGCTTTACGGGTAAATTTTCATAGCTTGTTATTTTCTTAGGCCTTTTTGTGGCCAAGTCAAAACAAAATGTACAAAACATTAACTTCATGAAATTTCCTTACCTGGCAGGCATTGGCTAGCACAGTTGATGAGGAGGAACTGGCAGATGTCCGGGATCAGTTTTCTGCAATTGATGTGGATAAAAATGGTGTCATTAGCCTTGAAGAAATGAGACAGGTATTTCCTATCTTTCATAGTCTAGTTAGTTTTTTCCTGTACAGTTCTCTAAGTATCTGGCTAAAATCACGAGCACGTAGATTTCTGTCTTTCTGCTAAGCGTTGTGTACGATTATGTTCCTTTTGTCATCTAAGTTATGGCTTATGACATTCAATTCTAATGCAGGCCCTTGCTAAGGATCTTCCCTGGAAGATGAAAGAGTCACGGGTTCTTGAGATTCTTCAAGCGGTAAACTCATTTATCTAAGAATGAAGTATAGCACTGCAATAGGACATGTGATGAATGATTAAGTTATTGCTATGTAATACCTGATGTGGCTTCAAGCTGGAATATGTTACCAACCAATTTAGTGCCTACTTCTCTCAAAAGAGATAGGAAAGGATCGGACAATTGCACAAACAGCCATAAAAAATGATATAAAGAAAAAAATTGTTAATGCTCTTATTGATGTCACATAGCAGTACTGTGATTCCGGCTCATGAATCCATGTGATGATCTGAGGGGTTACTCAACAATTGTCCATGCTCTTATTTTCTGCATATACATTTCTTCATTTCCTACTACATGGTTTCTTCTACAATTCAGAATCCTGAAGCATTTTATTCATTGATTGGCAGATTGATAGTAACACAGATGGGCTAGTTGATTTCCCGGAGTTTGTCGCAGCCACTTTACATGTCCACCAGTTGGAGGAGCATAATTCTACAAAATGGCAGGAAAGATCGCAAGCTGCTTTTGAGAAATTTGATGTTGATAGAGATGGATTCATAACTCCGGAAGAACTTAGAATGGTTAGTATGTCATATTTTCTACTTCAAGTGGTTAACAATGTGGTATTCCGATGCTTCTTCCAAAAGAAAAAGGCGAGAAGAAAAGAAATAAGAGTTGCTAAGCTACATGGTTATACTGTACTTATTAAGCACATAAATCTTTCATTGATCTTTGAAAGTGTGGATCCTCCATATTGATAGTTTGCATATTCTGTTGGGATATGCTAGCCCCAAATTGTGGCATATCTGACATTTACTTACATGATGGTTATGTTCACACAGCATACCGGCCTAAAGGGCTCCATAGACCCACTTCTAGAAGAAGCAGATATTGACAAAGATGGGAAGATAAGCTTGTCAGAATTTCGTAGGCTTCTAAGAACTGCAAGTATGAGTTCACGGATGGTGACTAGTCCAACTGTTAGAGGCTCTCGGAAAAGTTAGCTTCGTAAAGGTGCATAGAAGTGAGTGTTTAGAGAAGTGAAAGTCCTCCGTGAGAAAATTTTGGTGGAAGTTCCTGTTGGTTTACGTGTTCTCATGTGCTGTTCTCTGCTGCCATTCTCTATATAGAGGTCTCTAAGATGAATGGTATTTCAGAGACCTTTGGCCCAATGGCCTTGTGTAGCCAGCGGCCGCCATGCCAAGCGCGGTTCCCACAGAGTTTGCCTTTGTAATCCAGAAAGGTATTTGGTTTGAAATTGCTTCTTCTAAACAACCAGCAGCAATATCTGTATTCTGGTCGTTTTAGTGTACATTCTTTTCCCCTGTCCTGAGTCTATGCATTTCCCTTTGATAGTGTAATTAATACTATGTCATTATTATAGATTATATCATCAATGAGAATCGGCTTTATCAAAATATTTGTTCATGAGACCTCGTTTGTCATGTTAGGAAACTTCACATTAACCGTCGGAAGCTAGTAAAAGATAGTATAGTAAATACGGATGTTTAGGGAGATGAGCCTGAGAATCATTTTGGTCTATAGAGTTTGTTGCAGATAATGCTATCTAAAGAGAACAATCTCTTTATTCAACAGCACGCGAGACTATTTTAAACTGTTTTAATTCCACCACGTGTCTTGTTACTTTTCAAATATAAGACTTGATATTGGATCTTGTTTACATGCGCGCCAATGTTTTTCAATAAGTTATCTTTCTGAGAAATTGATGTTTTATTACATAACTTTGTGTTATCGTAACGTGAATATCCAGTTAGAAGATTTCAAATAGACCATCAGTGGATAGCATAAGTATAATATTGTGGTATATAGTGGGAAATAGTTCACTTGTATCAAAGCATATTCTAGAGTGGAGTGCTGGTTGCTGCAATTCCCTAATAATAAAAGAAAGCCGTTCATCAATTTTTAAATTGCCACATCTTTTACATGGTCAATACTCCACTCTTCTACTTTTCCTTTTCGATAAATATATTTTGATCCACGAACATAGCATTACTCTTTGTTTATGAACTTGTTAGTATACGCGGAAAAAACAAATCTTTTTAGCATAGAGGTACTTTACATCGAGATTCAAAATGTGGAATTCTAAATTGTTTATTGAGCCTAGCTAGAATTATATGTTGAAATTTCATGCTACGTAGACAATGCATTCAGATAGTCAGTTTTCCTTGAATTCAAAGTTATAATTTCGAAAGAAATATTTCTTTAGGAAATA